>NW_015386918.1:654112-670947 GCF_001527695.2 Protobothrops mucrosquamatus | reverse complement strand
TTAGAAAGTCGACATGTAAAATAACTCAAAAGTACCAGAAAGAAATACATAGTGCTAGTTAGAAAATATTAGAAATCAGTTTAGAAATGAAGTCACAATTCTTCTAGGGATAACTCTAAAGCATTTTAACAAAACAAAACAAAAGTATAATTATTTACTGAAATATATGTTCAGTAAATATATATTTACTGAAATATATGTTGCGAGGAAAAGAGGAACTTTACCAAAGATATCAGACTGGAAACTAAAACTTGGAGAATAATGGCAAAATTAAGACCATATATTTACAACAGAAGTTTAACCAAATTTAACCGCTACATATTATGCAGCAAGGCAAATGTAAGTATTTTACAGTATGTTTTTTTAAGAAGTTTTATTAGTTTTTCAATTTTACAGCCAAGTATTTAAGGAGCAGCACTGTGGTAGGGTAGTCAATAGTCCAATAACAAAATCTTTCATACATATCTCAGATTACGTCATTAAAAACTCCCTCTCTATTTCCCTTAATTATTGTATCAAATTCAAATTAATACATTTCTAATTTTAGCCCAGACATTTGGCAATATAATTTTGTTTGTACATATCCAAGTCCTGTTTTAAAATTTTACCTATTTCCGATTAACATATTCCAATTTAGCCTTTAATAACCATAATGTTTAAACTTCGGATAACCCAAATTTCCCTAATTTCGTTACAAAATAATTATCATGTCTAAAATACACATATTATTCAAATAGTTATATTTTCAAAAGTATATTCTAATTCTCGTCCTAATAGCTCATCATTTACTAATAAACTGTCTTTCATTATCACAAACCCCTTTCCATATTACATTTCAAAACTATAGTCTAATGACTAATTTTCATTTCATTTATAAGTCTAAATCCTGGAGATTAAATCAGCCAATATCTCTAAAAGAAAACTTCTTAGCCCATTATGTAGAGTTTTAAGCTGTTCCATCATCAGTCAGGAATAAGGAAAAACAGGAAGAGGAAGGTCCCATTTTTAAATCTGACTCTAGCTTTCTTTTTGTGCCAAGCAGGTTTCCATACCAGTGCCCCTGAATACTCAAGTGGGTCTCCATTCCTACACATATTGTTTGAATCAAGGGAGACCATCCATTTATCAATTTTTCAAAGTAACTAGCCACTTTGCAGGCATTAGGTTGTTGGCCTAGTAGTTCAGGTCTCCTGTTTGATTTAAGAAGTTTATCATCAATTCAGTCAGGTCTTCTTCTATTTCCAATTTCATAAGTAGAAGGCTTAAGTAGAAGGTCATATCCGGAGTTATAGTTGTTGTTTGATTGTCAAAGTTGTCTAAGTTCTCATTATATTGTATTTCCATCTTAATGTTGTTTTCTTCAGTTTCTGTTGCTTTTTCGGTTACAAGTTCTTTAGTTGGAATCAAGATTTGCTTGTCAAGATTCTCCATGGGTTGTATTTGTTGTTGTGTAGAATGGTCTTTGATGTTAATTGGTTCCACTTCAGTTGTTTTTTGGTTTGTAAGTTCATCAGTTAAAGTCTGAGTTTCCCTTTGTAATTTTAAGGTGACATCTTTGTGTTTCACTCTGGAGTTCATTAGCTCAGTGACTTCAAGGATTTTTTCAAGTATAAGTTTATAGTTGAGTTGTGGGTAGAATTCCTCCATTTCTGTGGTGGTTAGAGATAATATTCTAGTGGAGGCTATGTTTGATAAAAGTCAACAAATGTCCACCTCCACTATTCCTAGAGGTTGTTTTTACCACCCAGCTGTTTCAGGTTTTTACCTTTTTTAGATAATGTGAAGGCCATTGACCTCACAGTCAAAAAAAGTTCAATTGTATCAGGTTTTGCCACAAGATGTCACCAATAGACTATAAAATCTTTTTCCAGAGAGCAATTAAACTATTATCCAAAAATGTTTTTTCACAAGTTAAGAAATAGATGAGATAATAGATCCCTGTAATAGGAGCTTTGGGGACCCCAATGCATCCAAAAGATACAAATCCAGTTATTTAGTTATTTAGCTTAGCTGTTCTTTTTTTTCCCAAAGCTTGATTTCCCAGAGTAAGTAAATGCTGCCGTGTTAGAAGCGGGGGGAAAATTTCAGGAAGCTTTCACAAGAAGGTAGTTGGGGTAAGAGAGAGAAAAGGAAGAGTCTCACCCAAATCCTCCGGTGCTTCGTTGTGCTTAGTTGTGAGTTTGGCTTTCGGCAGGCACGGCTTGGTGATCGGCCATGTTAATGGCCGATCTTTCCTCCGATGGTCCAAAGGAGCTGCCGCCCTTCCGCGATCTAGCGAGGGTCCTCCTCAGCGGTAGTCGCCCCTGCAGGGCGACTTTCGACCCTTTCCAGGGTCTTCCGACGGAGAGAAACCGGGTGGTGGAGAGAGGGCTCTCTCTGCACGTCCGCTGGCGCCGCGAACCGGAACCGGTTTTTAAAGAGAAAAAGTGGCTAAAGTTCTTTGTTTATAAATATATGTACAAATATTGTAAATCGATCAAAGTACAACAAAGGAACTTCAAGAGTAGATATTTATAATGTTTGCTTTAATATTTCTGCATGTATTTATAAAATAAATGCTTGTCTGATTTATGTTTCATTTCTGGGTCTGGCTTGTCTGATGTTTTACAGCACTGATAGCCATTGGAAGATACAGTATGACAATAGAGACAGTTGATGTTGGATGGTGCAAAGAAATTACAGATCAGGGAGCCACCCAGATTGCTCAGACTAGTAAATCACTTCGATACTTGGGACTGATGAGATGTGATAAGGTAAGAAACATTGTATAAACAACCGATATGACATCCCCATGTGTTTTACAAGGCACATTTTTTAATCTATTCAAGCAAGACAGTAAATGCAAATTCTATATGTGATCTTTTGGTCCTTTCTGGTTGTTTAATATTGAAGTTATGATGCTAACATAGTTTTACATAGTTTCACTTTCTGAATTTTCTCATTTATGTCTGATTGTTATATATAATTCATTAATATAACAATCTGCTTAGATTTAAAATAAAAATCTAAAAATATGCCCTGACCCCCAAAAAGAACAAAATGTATGACTGTAAAAGTCTTAATTTTGCCTCACATTTCTTGTTCGTAACTCATCATTTTAAAAACAAGAAACTTAATATATTTACTTAAAATGATATAAATACAGTATAACCATTATATATTATTAATTTTTCCATACATCATGGACTATTTCTTGCTTATTCAGAAAAACATTAAAATGTTTCTTTGTACTACATTTTTTTACTTTTAAAAACAAATTGAAACTTTTAAAAAAATTCTAAAGAATTCTAAAGAAACAACTATTTTGTTAGTGCGATTTGTTTACAGAGCATACTAGTTTATACCTGAATATTTTGTGAGGCAAGACAACCAAAGTACAGATAGTCCTTGATTTAGCAGCCCCAACTGGGACCAACAACTTGATTATTAAGGAAGGCAATCATTAAGTGAAAATGTGACTATGCTTATGCTCTTACATTGGCTTTACGAACCTGCAAAGATCATAAATGCAAAGATTGGTTGAAAAATTATTTTTCCATCACTGTACTGCAAAATGGTCACTATATAAGTCAGTTGCTAAATGAAAACTGCCATTATCTGAGAGTCTTATTTGATGAATAGTGCTAAAAATATCTGCTTAATTTCTTGGATTTAAGTTAGGCTTTCAATTATCAAATCAATTTTACATATATTTTGTGGGTATAATTAAATTTGCTCATACAATAAAGGAAGCTTTAAAAAAAAGTCTATGTCCTCCCTTGAAGTACCAAAAATTTCAATGATCTTGGCGTTTTAAACAGATTTTAGTATGCCATCAGTTAAACCATGTATAATCTATATACAGTATTGTTTGTACTCCTTTAATTACTTGCTTATGTTTTCCTGACTTGCTACAAAAAGAACTGCATGCTGTGAAGGGAAACAACTAAGCTAACAAGAATAAGAATCTGTGAGAGTGCTACAAAGCAAGTAGGGAAAACTGTTCTTGATTAATGGGGAAATATATATTGGCTATCTTGATGAGAATGCTGTAAAGTGTGGCATAAGAGACACCACTGGGGGTCATTTAACTTGCTTGTTAAACCTCTGTGTGCAAGGGAAAGCTGAAAAATAGCCATAAAAAGAACAAAATTCAGAAGCTGTATCCTGAATTTTAAATGTTTTAGATGCAATGTTGGCAGCTTAAGAGTTTCATTCCTCTTTCATAGTCAGAAAGTAGAGAACTTTTCTTCCTTAACTTTTCATATTTCATGCAGAATTCATTTATTTTTCCAACTAATGCTTTTAGAACATCATTACAGTAATATTTGGCAAATAGGAAAGGTTATTAAATGCCATTGTGACTAAAATATGTTCAACCACGCACTTGGATGAGAAGTACATTTGGGTTCAATTTTTCACCTTCTAATCTTTTCCAAAATATTGAATAAGTTGCTATACCAGATAGACATTTCCCTTTATGTGATGTTAACAGATATGGAAGAATCAACACAATGACTATAAGGAAAATATAGCAAAAGATTCCAATATTCTCCCCAAAACATTATTTTATGACATAATGTCCTTGGAGTCTTTTTCATGTGTACTTCATGTAAATTTAGAATTAGTAAGTCCTAACTAATCCAGAGAAATTGCTGAGCTGGCTAAATCCAGCCTCTGCTTAATTCCATTGATTATATAACTGGTTCTGGGCGACAGATTCCACTAGTGGTTATTGCTATTGATCCCCACTATGAAAATAATCAGATTAATTGCTTTTTCATCAAGTTCCTTTAGTGTAGTTCTTTTGATTTTCATACAGTTGACACAACAACTTTAAGGAGCAAAATGGCTTGATAATAATATTAAGTAAAATATTGTTTTATTGTCCTGTCGAGTCATTATTCCACTAAGGAAGAATAGAAATTTTAATCAAAAAAGGTGGATCTAAGAACTGTAGGCTTTTGCTGTCTGAATGAGTAAGGTTTCTAGTATGAAAATATTGCATGACTCCTTACTTAGTTGAGAGTAGTATTCTTCTAGAACAGCGGTTCTCAACCTGTGGGTCGCGACCCCTTTTGGGGTCGAACGACCATTTCACAGGGGTCGCCAAAGTCCTGGAGTTTTTCCTCATAGAATCCTTATGAAACGCAGTCTGGCATTTTTCCCCCCTTTTTCATGAGCTGTGCTACTCCCTCTTATTCTATTGGTTTTTGAAAGCCAATAGAATAGACTCTATTCAAGAGAGTCTATTCTATTGGCTTTCGAACGCCAATAGAATAGACTCTCTTGAATAGAGTCTAATTCTATTGGCTTTCAAAAGCCAATATGAATTGTCCAGGCTGTCTTTGCCCTGCTGAGCCCGCCAAAAGTCCCAGTCGGTAAACGTTGCTGCACGTTGTCTGCAGCTAAGGCGAGCTTTCTGGAAGTTTCCACCCCTCCCTGCTGAGCAACTACTAAATGTAAGTAAAAGAGGGCCGGGGTGGGAGGGCCACCCAGGAGCGCCTGGGCCTGCCTGCCACTGCACCGAACGGGCGGTGGCCAAGGTGAGGCTAGCGGGTCAGCGGCGGGTGCTGGGAGGGTAGCTGGCGTGCGTGGGGCCCGGCGGGTGGCTTACCTCCCTTGGGCTGGGCCAGCTGGTGGCCCAGCTGGTGGTCGGCCTATGCCGTCGCTGCTGCTTGCCATGGCCGCCCAGGAGTGCCTGGGCCTGCCTGCCGCCGCACCAAATGGGCGGTGGCCAAGGTGAGGCTAGCGGGGCAGCGGCGGGCGCTGGCAAGGTAGCTCGGCGTCTTTCAGGTCCTCTTGCCTGGCTTCCATCTGGGAGAAGCACAGGGCCAAGGTAAAAAAAAAAGCCTGGCGAAATACTCTCGAGGGGTAGCGTCGATCTGTAGCGGGAGGTGAAGGGGCGGGTGGGTGGGTGGGGGTCGACCAGAAGGGAACCGGGTCTGACAAGGGCGAAAGTTGAGTGAGGTTTTCCCCTTCGCCCCTCTCTCCGCCTCCCTTTGTGAAGCGGCGTCTCTGGCTGCTGCCTTCCCAGTCGCCGAGAAAGGGGGAAAAAAGAGCCGTGAGCGAGTTCCCCTTTCTGCCTTGTTGCTGAAAGCTTTTTTTTTTTTAAACAACTGCTCGTTCCGAACTCCTCGGGGCTTGTTTGCACGAGCTTGTGGCAGATCAATAAATAAAGGGGTGGGGGAGCCAAACCGTCCAAGGCGTTTGCACCCTGAACGTGTGGATGCTGCTTTCATGACTTGCCACCACCACCTCCTCTCTTCCCGCCCTGCTCGGGCAACGCGCTGCTGCTGCTGCTGCTGGCTGAGCTGAGCTGAGCTGAGCTGCGACGCCGAGCCGATCCCCACGCCTCCTGGTTGCCCGGCCGCGCTCTGCCCCCAGCCACCCTCCGTGCCGCGCCGGAGCCTCCCCTGCACCGCCCGGCCCGCCTCCCTCACCATCGGAGGGCATCTGTGTGTGTCTCCAGACCTTACTGGACTACCATCCCCAGCAGCCCTAAAAAGCACTGTGGAAGAGTGGGGAATGCTGGGAGTTGCAGTTCATCACCATCTGGAAAAACATGACTCTCCAAAGATCGATCAATCAATCCATCCTTCCTTCCTTCCTTCCTTCCTTCCTTCCTTCCTTCCTTCCTTCCTTCCATCTCCTTCCCTTCCCCTTCAATCTCTCCTTGCTTCCTGACTGGGGTTCTTCCTCGCGGGACGGATGAGTTTGAGGGGAAGGGTGAGGGGGTTGAGGTGGATGAGAGATGCAAGGAAGAACCCCAGGTGATCCCTGACGGAGACATCCAAGGGCCTCATAGTAGTAAACAGGAAAAGAAGGCAAAACATCTACATGCGGGTAAAAGGAAGACATGCATCGCGCAGGAGCGCATATACCGGGGCCCGGTCACGCGGTCACGTAGCCGGATGCAGGCACTTGAAAACGGCATATAAACCCTCCCCAAAACCGCCTCATCAACCCTGATGATGTCGGGAGGGCCCGATGAAAGCTTGGTTGCCTGTATTTTTAACAATGTTTTATTGCTTTTAAATTGTTTTTAAACTTTTTAATTGCTTTTAAATATTTTATCTCCTCTTGGTGATCGTGGTTATTTCGACATAATATGGACATACCCAAGAGTCGGATTTTTAGTTCTATTTCTAGCCATATATATATATATATATATATATACACACACAGTATTTCTACTGGGGCAGTTAGTTACATAGACAGGTTGTATTCATAATGTTCTATTAGTAACTTTTTCCAATTTATTAGTTTAATACTAGTACAATATTTCTAGTTTAACATTTCACTCTTACTTAATTTTGTAATATGGGAGTTATACCAGATACTCCCTTCAAATAATAGGGTACCATATAGATCAGGTGATTGAGCTAACCACTTGGGAATGAATTAAGCTGTGAGAGAAACAACCCCTTCATTTATTATTTTGCATACAGACTTTAGTAATGCAGTCTAAGGCAGAACATGCAAATGACGATCTACTTCATAAGAATAATATATAAGAAATGGGTCTGAATAAATTCACTTTGACAAAAATAATGCCTCAGTATTCAGGTAGTTGCTAGCCTTATAAGGTGCCGTCACTTAGTCCATTTTTATTGTTTTTAATCCATAATTCAAACTGAAGTGTCTTAACACTTAGAAAATCCAGGATGCAGATGTTTTTCTGTGAGTGTATTATTCAACTACCCTAAGCCCTCAGCACTGAGGTAATCACTGAAACTTTGTGGAACATCTCAGCTGAATAGATCAAGTGCCTAGCACTTCACACAGAATGATTTCACAAACCTTTTATTATGTTGTAGCTACAGGCAGGAATTATAATTAGGCCACCTGAGAATGTTGTTCATTCAACTATTAAGTTAAAAAATATACTTAAAAATAATTGAGAAAATAATACTCAGAATATAGAACACATAAACCTGTTAAACCCATTGAAAAGAAGGAAAAGGACATATGAAAGGTTTCTAAACAGTGGAAATCTGAATAGTGGATATTTTAAACGTATAAATAGTTCACCAGGATTATTTGTTTGTTTGTCAAATCTGTATAGCTGACCATCTCCATACAAGATTCCGGGTGAAGCCAATCCAAAAAATAAAAGTAACAAAAACAATATAATGCCATATAAAATCATAAAACAAAACTGATATATTGTAACATAAGTTATTACAATCAGGTTCTGGAATAAGAATATGGTTTGATTTTGTCTGTGAATTGTAGAATTTCAATAAATACCACCAGTGCTTTTATTTGACATACATGGCCAATTTTGGGTCATAAAGTAGTTTATTTTGGTCTCTATGTTATACATTGCTGTCTGTTGCCACAAGTCCCATAAATTCAGGTTTCTGTATTAGTTCAAATAAGTTGATATTCATCAGTATTCATCAGGTTGGAGGATGGGATAGAGCCAAATCTTAAAGTTCGCAGTTATGAACTGTACACATGATATACTAATTGATACATATGCTCTCTGATACTTGATATATAGTAGGAGATTCCAGACAAATATGATAACCAGGATTTCTAATATTAAATTCTCCCAATAAACTTATATTTAGTGTGTTACAGCTGCTTGTTGCAATTAGTATTTAGTTTGGTTTGGTCTTTTGCCATGAAAGAACATCCAAGTAATAAGACAATCCACATTCATCCTCTGCACTAACTAGTACAATTGCTTCATTTGGCAGTGCATCACTTCACGTATATTGTCTTTTATTGTTTACAAATTTCATTGATTTTGAGGATTTCACCATTTGACTTTTTTCAGTCTTACTTTTCTCACTCTTCCTTAATATATTTTCCCTCATTTTCTCATTTACTCCCCTATATTGCCAAATCACCTTAATGTACTTCTTTTGTACTTGTTATTCACTTTTGCATTCAGTCCACATTCATTCAATGCCCATTCATATTTCTTTCTGTTTTAGTACACACACGCTTTCTAAGTAGCCTATTCTCACTGCATTCAGCTTTTATGTATCTCCTGTCTTACAAAGTACATAGAACAATGTGCTTGTATACACCCGTTTTTGCCTCTTTTGAGAAACATTCCTTGCAACAGACCAATTACCATTCTGCCAACATTTTTATTTTCATCACAAGCACTCTGCATTCTATCTGCTTCTTTTAATTTAGCCATTCTTTGCTGTTCTGACCATGTTCTGTGCAACTTGAGGGGACGTTTTTTCTTTAGAACTCAGAACAAATGATCACATTCCAGTTTTGCTGAACTCTTATATGATTGTTCTGAAAAAAGAAAGCCAGCAATGAAATCTGAAGGGATCCTGAATAATTTTATTCAGCAAGTAGAGTAAGGTTGATATGTATCACTTTTCTACTTCCTTCAATAATTTCCAGCATAGCATATCCCATCACCAGCTTACTCTTCGGGTTGCTCGTGGCCTTCCTTTTCTCCTTTGCCTGAATCAACTCAAATTATTGATGTGCTAGTCCAGGCCCCTCTTCCCTACTGAAGTGTGCACAGTAAACATAGCATAGCACATCCCTCTGGCCTATCCACTTTCTAGTGCCTCCCCTCCCTCTGATCAGCTGTTGATATATTTGGATTTTTCCCTCAGTTACACCCCACTCCCAATCACTTTTGCTCAGAACAAACCCATTTCATCTTGTATACAGAACAAAACATCCAAAACTAGTGTTTGTGTTCAGGCACCATTCATGCAAAATGTGTTGTTCACTGTTCATACTAGTTCATGTATATAACATTTTGACTATCCTTATTTGCAGCTATTTTTTTCTATTTTTTTTCTCATCCATGTTTTTACAACAGGATACTATCTCTTCGTTTTGGAGCATTTTGGCTAGTATTTCACACATTCAACCTAAACCCAATTTTATATGAAATATGTTCACACTCTTCTATGCAAGTTAAGATCTCTAATTTAAAGACTACTTTGCAAACCAGAACATCACTGCATATATCCTATTAACCAGAAAGTACATACAGTACAATGTTGTGATACATACTCAGGATGACCAAAGTCTATAGGCCTATCTAATTAACATCTCTTCTGCTTTTGCAACTATTATGTATGATAGGGCCCACACACATATATAAGCAATATATTTGCTAAAATTACTGCACAGTGTACAAAAGTATCATGTTTTCATAGAAGTCTGGAAGTTGCAGTTTCAACATCTGGAAGATGCCAACATTGGCAAAGGCTAATATCGGCTTTATGTGATCATCCACATACTGCAGTAACATTTCTGGTCAGTTTTAAAATATAATTTATTGATATGTCTGAGCTGCCATAGAGCTTGTACCATTACAGATTTCATTCTTATTGATTAAAAGGCACTTCCTGTTTTTTGGACACATTCAGTGTTGCTGTAATATAGTTGTTTACAAAAGTGTTTAGGGCATGCAGGGTCTCTGTGTACTTGAAATAGAAGTTAAACCAATTTTCTATCCAAGTTGCTCTTCAGTTGACAAATCTCCCAATGAAGATTGAATGTTTCTATTATCAAAGCAGAAGAACTATAGATTAAACCCGTCATTTATCCCTGTCATAAAATGCAATCACTGTTCATTCTCTGCACTGCCTAGCACAATTGCTTCAGTTTGGTGTTTGCTCAGGGCAGTAGGACTGAGGGCGGGGAGAGGGGGGGGGAAATAACAATAGTAAAGAGATATTTGAAGAGAGTCTGTTGTTTTTTAACATACCCTCATCCAAGGATTTTAAGAAAATTAAACATATATTTGTGGTAAGAATGGAAAATGCCTTGAACATGTAAATCTATTTTAGTTCAACATCAATAAAGAAGTACAAAGTGAACAATTGTGACAAAGGAACACTGTTAAGAGTATTTAAATTAAATATTGATGTATTTTAAAATTCAATAAAAAATTCTAAGGAAAGTTACCTAGAAGTCATGTTCTTAGGTTAATCTAGTTTTTTTAATCTAAAGAATGATGGAAGCTGTCTGGCTCTGTGATATGAACTACAATCAGCTTAAAAATAATTGACAAATTAATCCCTTCACAGCACTGCAGTTGTAGAGATGTTAAGTTTAATTAGACCTTATTGATTGCTTTGTATGATAGAGGAATAAAGGTAATATCTCTGGTTAAGGTCTAGTACAGATATTTCTGACCTTCTAAGCTGTACATTTTAATTATTGATTGTGATGATTGCGGTTATTACAGAGGAAAGATTTTAATTCTTTTGCAATGAGAAATGTGGGGGGAGGGGCAAAATTGCCCTCCCTTCTCATGAAGAGATGGGTTTTTTATTGACAGCTAAAATATATGATTCAGATTCATATATTCAGATACATAAATAGCTTTTGCTTGAATGTTGTAACAATACAGCCTATCTAGATAGTATTACAATCATTCTGAAGTTTAGAGTTTAGGGACATTTTTCTACCCAGTATTTCTGCTGGAAGCCCAACTGGCTGCTATGTTACCCATTTTCATGTTATTGTGCTCTTTTCTGGAGATGTTAGTTATGACTACAGTGTATTATTGCAATGAATTTTATCTGAAGATGCAATTAAAGAGTGTTCAGAAACTCCAATATATCTAAAATGTAGTGGATAAATTGTCTTTTAATGTATGCATGCTTATACTACATCAACTTTGTTCCAAATCCATTGACTTCGGATGGTAGCACAATTCAAAATTCTGGTTCTTGTGATCCAATATCAGTACCTTCATTCTTATGAACCTATTAGGTCCATGTTCTTTATAAGGCACTGGGCCCATGTTCCTTGCAGAGCCCACTCCCAGCCTCTGACCATACCTACCCATGCCCATACTTATTCATACTTTGGAGCTTCTTTGCTTGGGATGTTAGACTTGTTTTACTTTTGTTTCATTTTAGGCAAATTATTAATACTTTGAAGGATATTGCTCCAAAAAATTTTCTGATAATTTTAAATACAAACACAATTCTGTATTTGAAAAGATAGCCATATTCTTGTTTAGTATGTCATGTTTAGTGTGTCATGTTTTAGAGTGAGATTAAAGGACAACATGTGATATTAGTAATAAATAATATATAAAATTATTTCTTTTACATGTAGGTGAGTGAAGTGACTGTGGAACAACTGGTACAGCAACACCCACATATCACCTTCAGTACAGTGCTACAAGATTGCAAGCGGACCTTGGAACGGGCATACCAGATGGGTTGGATACCCAGTATGTCCAGTGCCTCTTAACTCATGCTATGGCATTAAAAAAAGAGATTTAAACTGAACAATTGAAAATGGTTAAGGATTTTTAATTAATATTTCTTGCTTTTTATTAAATATATGTTTGGTGTATGTATATGCAAGAGAGAGAGCATGAGTGTATGGCAAATGTCTATTCAGTCTTTTAATGGAAATATTTGAAGAAAAATATGGTCAGATATAATTAATTTTTCTGAAATGTTTATTTGTCAATTTAAAATCTGCAAATCAGTAAGATTTTGCAGAAAGCTTGCCCTTTTTTGTAAATTGAATGTTTACATAAACTAGAATACTGTTTGGATGTTTTTTCAAGGTATATGTTCATGATAGAAACAATTTTTTTAGAGATGCATTATAAGATTTTTTGTTTGTTTGTTTCTTAAAAGCTTTGGGTTTTAACTTCTCAAGTGGGTTTCTTCTAGCTCTAAGGTTAGTTTCAGCAGTGTTATATGTTGTAATGACTTCTTGTTTCATGCTATTTCTTTATTATTAATAGTTCATAGTTCTTTTTAAATTGTAAATTGCAACTTCTTTCCCAAACTCCCCTTAAATTAGAAGTAATAGATAATCCTAAATTAGATTATCAAAATATTGCTAACCTCTTGTGCATTTTTGAAATGCACATTTATGAAAATCTACAAAGGTACAAAAATATAACATTTTTATGATAAAATTTATTTTGAATGGAATCTTTAATAAATGCTGGACCTAAGCATAATGGCAATTTAAGCAGACTATCTGTCTGGTCTCTTGGTTCTACAAAAATAATATTTTTCAGTTGCTTGTGAGTGTATGTATTTAAGTGTATATTTCTTGATTACATTTTTACATCTTTACACTTTCCAGTTTTGTACATCTTCATTTTAATGTTAAGCACTTTTTATTATTTAGATCTGTGAAAAGTAGTGTATCTAAGGATTCAGGATTTCTCTGTGTGTAAAGAAACTCAGACTTGCATTTCCTGTATGCTTCTGCAGCATCTCAGGGGAGAAGGAAAGAAACATCTGCCTCCACTTATAACTTCCTGTTATATCTAAATCTGGAGTATTGTAGTTAATTGAAAGTATGGTTAATTCAAACAAGTCAGAATCAAACTATTGTATCTGTTTCTAGCCTATTTCTTTAAATATAATTTAAACATAGGTATTTGGAGATGTATTTTTCCCCCAAAAAATGTTCATAGTTTATTTCAAACTAGAAATGTATTGTTTTGTTCTCTTTCTATGATGCCCAACTGCTCTGTGATTTAAATCTGATGTTCATAATGCATTTTTATAAAGCATTTTCTCATCCATGCCAATATGGTAACTTTTTCAAAATACATGGAAATTCCTGTAGGACATATACAAATCTATTCATGGGCCTTGGTTTTGAGTAAAAATGTTTGCATGTGTTAACTACTTATCCAAACAAATTAGGCCATGCTCATAAATATCTTTATGCTGTCATTCACTCAGGTTTACATCTATAATGACAAGTTATAATGAGATATGTAATCTCAGATGGAATCTTAACAACTTTAAAAAATGACAGCATATAAAACTACTTGCTCAAAATAATCTTTGTATGACCGTGTATTTGCATTCATGTTAACCATAAAGCATCATACTGATGTAAATCATCCCTTAGTAAGAGGTTTATTATCCCACCATGTTATATAATCCTAGGAATAAATTTTATGGAATTCAGTCTGGCCAGATGTGTATAGAATGACATTGTTATTCTTCATTCAACATAGAATATCAAATGCTGCAGTAAGGTAAAGAGAAGATTTTGGTAACATTAAATACTTGGTACTGACTGTTGTAAAATCTTTTTTGATGAGAAACTTTTATCTAGAATCAGAATTTCATTTTACTGAGGCATACTATTTATTTATTTATTTATCAAATTTCTATACTGTTCATTTCACATGTGTGACTCTAGGCGGTTTACAAACAATCTAATAAAACAATATAAAATATGACTAAAAACAAAGTTAAAAACAAAATTAAACCCAAAGTTAAAATTTACAAGTTAAAAGTGAAAATTAAAGTTTAAAAATTCATGAGGCTAAAGGTTAACTAGACTGAGGGAGAGCCCTCAAGCCACCAGTCATTCCCAGGGTTGCATAATAATCTTAAATCCTTATGCTAAGAGGCGTAGCTAAGAAAACCAGAACTGTGGGGCGCTCGCCTCACCTCTGGGCTAAAATGTTCCAAAAAGCAGGGGAAATAGCAAAAAAGGCCATCTTCCTAGATCTTGCCAGTCAAAATTCTTTAACTGACAGGATTCACAGCATGCCCTCCCTGCTTGACCAGCTGGAATGGGCTGATATAATTGGGACAAGAAGGCACCTTAGATACCCTGGTCCCATGCCATTAAGGACTTTAAAGGTAATAACCAACACCTTGAATTGGACCCAGAAACCAATTGGCACTCAGCACAGCTCACAGAGCAGAGGTACTGCATGTGCCACACTAGCCCAGAACTGCTTATATCGCTACATTCTGCACCAGTTGCAACTTCCAGATAGTCTTCAAGAGTAGTCTCAGGTAGAGCACATTGCAGCAGTCCATCTGGAAGATGACCAGGGCATGAGTAATTGAAGGGCTTCTTGATCCAGGAAAGGGAGTTAACTGGGTGCACACCCAAACTTTAGCAAAGGCTCTCCTATTCTCGACTGCCATTACTAAGGAACCAAATGCTTCCCTATCATTTATAATTATATTGGATAATTTTCATATTTTTATTGCATCTGATAGTATCAGCATTCATTTATTATTATGTGAATTCCTCTGACTCCCCAAATAGATTAACTGAATATAGACAGAAAATCACTAGAATATATACATGAGAAGGTTATTTTTATGTATATTAGACTACTATGAACTGTTACATTTCAGGATAATTGACAAAGACACACTGAAAACAGAATAGTAGATAACTTTTAGAATATAACAAATTAATAAAGAAATTTTTTAGATGTAACACTGAATTTATTTTTTAAAGGTTAACGCATTTTAATCTATAATATCAAATGTTCACAATTGACTTGAAAGTTGCCATTTTTCTCAAACTAGAAGACTTCAGGCAAAATAATTTGGAAAACAGCATTTATATTTTTGGTCTTGTTTCTTTTTTAGAGACTCTGAATTGTGATAAATCCCACTAATACAATTTTTTCAAAGAAAGTATTCCATTTTCCTTCTTTGATGCAAGTACTAAAAGGAAATAAAAAATAGTAACTTAACTATTATAATATTCACTTTGAAAATTACTTAATGATAAGTAATAAATAGTTTTGTAAGATTTTATCCAATATAATATATGTAGAAAAGATTTAAAGAGTATATATTTCAGTAGCAATTATACAAGAGATCACTAAAATTGAAATAAATTGTGAATGTACCTATACAGTGACTTATACAAGTTTTCAACAAACACTTATCAAAGTAGAATCATGATGAAAATGAGATTTTTGCCAACTGTAAAAACTTTGCACCAGCAATGACTGATGATAAAATATGCTAGTATAGCTTTAGCTTTATAACAGAATCTGAAATAAAAATTGTGCCCTAACAGAAATATTTATATGCAAATTTTACATAGTAGGTATGATTAGTGGAAAGGAAAATGTCTGTCAGAATTAAGACATTTATTTAAACCTATAATCTTCCCTACTGTAACAATCATCTAGTCCTATATCATTTCTCTGTATCAGAGTTTCACACTGAGAATTGGCATGGGTCTAACAACTAGGTGTAGGCTGAGTAAGAAACACATGGATCAATAAATGCTCCCTATTCTTACCATTCATTCAAAACAGTATCAGAATACCATCTAATGACTAATCCAGCTTTGACTCTTGCTTTGAAATAATAGCTTCAGCTGAAGATGTTCATAGCCACAAATGTCACATATGTTAAACAATTTAAGTGCAATCTAAATAACATCTATAATCCTAAAACTCGCACACTGTATGTCTGCTCTTGTGAAATAGGATAAACTTAGACAAGCCAATGATCTGGATTTTTTGTTAAAAAATCAGGACAGCGATGTTGGCGGGGTTTGATACTGGAATCTTGAACTAAAAAGTAGCTGTTTTAGAATTAAAGTGGAAAAACAAATCATTGATAGAGAATGTAGTGCAAAATATTCTGTAGCCATCTATGTATTAAAAGTTTATTAAAGGCATCTTTAAAGAGTGTATTAAAGGCAAAAAATCAAAACAATTTTGTATGAAGCACTCAAGCATGAGTTCACAAAGCTAATTTTAAAAAATAAAACAAAAATTAATATTTAATATATGGTTCAACACTGTTATATACAGTATTGAGAGAAAGAAAAAATCCCTTTTTATGTTGCTTTTTACTTTATTCTTTTATATCCAGAAGCCAAATAATAGTTGTGCACAAGAAGATACAAGTTATAGAAGTCAATTGATGCTAATACTGAAGGCAGGACAAGAAACAACGGATGGAAACTAACCAAAGAGAGAAGCAACCTAGAACTAAGGAGAAATTTTCTGACAGTTAGAACAATTAATCAGTGGAACAACCTGCCTCCAGAAGCTGTGAATGCTCCAACACTGGAGGTTTTTAAAAAGAGACTGGACAGCCATTTGTCTGAAATAGCATAGGGCAGTGATGGCG
>NW_015386918.1:619973-654081 GCF_001527695.2 Protobothrops mucrosquamatus | reverse complement strand
ATCCCCCACCCCACCTGCCCACAGGACCACTCACCACCTCCAGGGCCCACCGCAGATCGCCCAGGAGGCCCAGCAGCGCTATGGCATCCACACCCTCTGCCTGCACCCTGCAGCATCAACTGCATGATGGGGTGTGAGGGCAGAGTCTTGTCTACGCTGCCTGGCTGCCATGTCCTTGGCTGCGCTGCTCTGTGTGGGCCACGCTCGAGGGCGAGTCTCCTTCAGGGGGGCTGCTGGAGAGGAGGGGGTCACGGGGGGAGGCAAGGCTTGGGCAACAGCACGTGTGCCCACAGAGAGGGCTCCGAGTGCCGCCTCTGGCACCCGTGCCATAGGTTCGCCACCACTGGCATAGGGTTTCCTTCCTGAGCTGGGGGTTGGACTAGATGACCTCCAAGGTCCCTTCCAACTTTATTATTATTAGTAATATTATTAGTATTATTAGTATTAGTACTACTGCTACTACTACTATGATAGCTCTTTATAAAAGAATAAAATAATTAGAATAAAAATGCAAATAAAAGGTACTTAGATAGTTATATGGTCCTTTAACCAGGACAACAATAGCAATTGCAATTAAGCAAAATTTTTCTATATTCTTGAAAATTTCAATGAAAGCCAACCAGTAAAAATGAGGGTGTTTATGAATTCTGCATGAGAAGTACAATCGAAAGAGTAAAGTGAACTTTTGTGTATTCTATGGCCATGATATCTTTAGGTCATAAAGAAGATACAGCCCTGGTGCAGCTCTGCCTCTTTGGGACCTTCCCACTGCAAGTTGCTAAGATGGCTTAGATATTCTGAAAGTCCATAAAATTAATCTAGAATTAATAATCAAGTGGTATATTAATATTTCATACTAATGATACAAAGACACCAAGTACTAAGCAATAGATAATTTAGCGCAAAGAGTTAATAATGCAAAACAACAGCTTATCTAAAATAATGTGCTAAATTCCTATATTGCTATTTCTTAATAGTAATATAGGAATTTAGTACACTATATTAGATCCACTGTTATTAAACAATCCCCCCCAAAATTCAGACATTCTTTTGATTTTATTGGGATTTTCTTCAAATGTCCTATTTGAGACTTTCAGTGAGTCCTGTCATGTTTAAGTAAACCAACTTGATACCTGTTATTTTTGTTCATTTTAATTATAATATTTGATGTTGAAAATGTGAAGATTTGAATTAGATAAATATATGTGTACTATGTGTATTCATAAGTTTATAGGCCTAAGATTCCTCAGGTGGCATTAAAAAGCTCAGGCATCTTGAGTGATTGATTGACTGATTTGGTATTAAAGCAAAGGAAAGCACATGTAATTGTATAGTAAAGTCTGCCACGTAATTTCAAAGTAACATAAGGAATGACACCACTGCTCCCTGCAACCTTCCGGTATTATTTATTTATTCCAACAAGGGGATGCAATAAAATAAGAAAAAGTCAAGCAGGAGTTATTTTATATGTCAGTATATACAAAAGTTAGGCAAACCACTAAAACATTCTTCTATGATTTTCCTGCCATGGATCAGACCAGACCAAAGGGAAATACTTCGTGATTCAGCAGTTGTTTATGGAGATTGATATCACCCTTGCAGTGACATTTTATTTATTTTTAAAAATTATGTAAGCTGAAAGCAGAGAATATCAATTTGAAGGGAACTGTAAGAATATGAGGTGCCCATATTCAACATATTAGATTTGTAAATGCCACAACATATTTATTCAAAAATAAGAGAAATATTTGACTATACAATATCATAAATATTGGTCAGTAAAGTAACAGCTGACTGCTGTCTCTTGAGATGAGTTCAGATAAATCTCAAGTAGCTACTGAAGCATTAAAACATATTTACTGTAGCAAACTAGAAAAGATAATTCGGAAGATTTTGCAAAATCATCTGTAATACTCCCTAGTTGGATGTATTTAATGAGGTATCTGTAAACCAATATTTTTTTTGATGTATTGTTGATTTTGAACTCTAGGACTGTCTGCAATAAGATCATATCCATTCATGACTGCGACTTTAGGCTAGTCAAGTCAAGGTTTCATGTTTGGTTACTTAGAGAGGTTTGAGCATGCAACTCCTGAGAAAATAGTCATTCAATCTGGTACTGTTAATCCAGCCACATGTTTGTTAGATACATGTTCCTCCTGGTTTGTGAAGGCTGTTCAGAAACTAACATGCAACTCTGCCCATGTAATGGTGCTGGTCTCTGTGAGACAGGAGTACTTCTCCCGATTTTGAAGGGGGCAATGGATCCAACTGTCCTGAACAATTTTCATCCTATACCAATGGTGGCGAACCTATGGCAGGGGTGCCAGAGGCAGCACTCAGAGCCCTCTCTGTGGGCACGCAAGCTGTTGCCCCAGTCCTAGGCCTTCAGCTGGGTTTTATAAAACCTTTTCGCTTTAGGCCTCCGCCACTGTGTGCAAAAAAAAAAAGGTTCAATCAATGAATCAATTTCAACTCGCGGGGAAAAAAAGATCTTGCAAAGTTGGAATTGATTGATTGAACTTTTTAGTCCCACCCAGTCTGCCGTTCCCACCGCAGCCACGCCCACCCAATGGGCCACACCCAGCCAATGGACCACGCCCACCCGGCACCCGACAATGCAAAAGTGGGTTTGGGGTTGCAGTTTGGGTACTTGGTCTCTAAAAGGTTCGCCATCACTGTCCTATACTCTTTTTTTTTAAGAACAATTGTTGAGAAGATGGTTTGGTTGCAGTTACAAATGAACTTGGAAGAAATGGATTATCTGGATTCTTTTTAGTTAGGTTTCAACCCTGGACACAATACAAATACAATTACTGGTAACCTATGGTGGAGCTGAGATTGGATCAAGCAGGGCCTGGCTCCTTAACCTTTCAATAGTGTTTGATATCATCAGCCAGGATATTTTTCTGTACCAGCCCTAATTTCTCTATGACTAATTCCAGTCAGTGCTGGTAGGAGTAGAGAAGATAAGCCTAAAGCCCCTGATGTACAGGATGCCTCAGGGCTTGAAGCTGCTGGGGAAAGTCATAATCAGTATGCTGATGATGCTCAGTTGTACATCTTAGCCCCTGCCTGACTAAATTATGTTCTTAAGGTCTTGTCCCAAAGCCTGCAAATTATGAAAGTCTGAGTGGGGATGAACAGACTCGGGGTCAACCCTAGCAAGTCCAAGTGGCTGGGGATCATCAGGTTTTGGCCCTTAACAAAATAGCACTGGCCCATTCAGGATTGGTACATAATCTGGAAGTCTTCCTAATCTCTCAGTTCTTGCTAGAGAAGCAGGTGGCAGTTGTGGCCAGGAAGACCTTTGTACAAGTGCTATTTGTGCACAAGCATTTCTTAAATATTCAGCTTTTCCTCTCAGGACTTCAAGCAGCTGAGGGGAAATAATTTACTAGGCCAGGGAGATTGTTAGCCCATTTGTGCCAAGAGGAGATACTACTGCTGGCATTAAAGGGAACTACCTGGGGCCAGACTGGAGATGTCATTGAAGTCCTGTTCTGGTGCTTGGAGGATATGAGTATGAGATAATTCAGGCATAAACTGAATCCTAGGAAGAGTTCCTGTTTATCCATTCTCTGTCTGCTGCAGCACTACCCCTAAAGGTTTGCAACTTAGGGGTTTCCTGTATCAACAGCTCCTGCTACATTAGCAAAAATAGATTGTGGTGGGGTGTGGGGCAGGACTTTGGAGCAGGAGGATCTTTCTAGTGACTCATAATGTTTTTAATCACCTAAGACTACCACAATACACAACATGGGACTCCTTTGGAAGATCACTCAGAAGCTGTAGTTGGTTCAAAGTGCAATGGCCCATATGCTGATCAATGGGAGGATGTTACACCCTGAACTGGATGCCAACTAGTACTTGATGCCTAGTTACCTGCAGGAATGCATTCCATCACTAGAATTGACCTATACAGCAATGAGAACAAAATGCTAGTGCTGCCTAATGCTAGGGGACCAAAGCTCAATGGACATCTGGATGGCTCCTACTCTAACTGTCGTGTGTTCAATCACAATCAAACAATCTCTTTGGGGGGAAAAAGGTGAAGCATTTGAAGAAAACCATTGCCCACCTTTAAGCACTGGAGTGATTATGCTGTACTTTGGAAATAAAGTCAAAAAGCGCTCCAAGTCATGAAGTACTTGTAGGAAAAACAGATAAATATAAATCATATTCCTCAGACTTCAATATTATTGAAAATCTATATCCTTAGCTAGATGTTGGAAATGTTTGGAACTGGGTTTTTTTCTGCTGAAGTGGGAATTACAAAGCAGTGACTAAAAAGATGTCTAAACCTCTGCATCTGCCATATTCTCCATTTTCTTATTTTGAATTGTAAACAACAGAACACAAAGCAAGTATGCCTTCAAATATGCAGAAAGATGTCATCTTTAATTGTATACCATGTAGAGGTTTGTCAATCTCTGTTCACTTAGGAGTTCATTAAAACATACAATTTAACCAAAATGTCTAAACTTTTCCATGCATCTATATACAAATAGCCCTTGACTTACAACCACAATTGAACCAGGAATTTTGATTGTAAGTCATTGTGGTCATGAAACAAAATATCCACAATGCCAGCTCCTCTTGTTGTGGTCACTGACTGTGTAGAAGTGCCTCAAGTGGTATGGGACCTTGGGAAACCTAGTGGCCACCAGCATGTGGAAGCCTGCTGCTGGTATACCACCATGCAGGCTCCCCCCCATAACTCCAAAGCCTCCCAGGCCTACTCCTTGTCCCATCCCAGCTGGCCAAGCCCACCAGTATGCAGAAACCTGCTATGGGCCAAAAGGCTTTCGCTAACTAGGCCCACTACCACATGGGTCTCCTCCCTCCCTGCTGCCATTCCCGAGAGACCTGGAACTTCTCCATGCTCTACCATGCCCAGGTCCTTTTATCTTTCCCTTTCTCTGCAATTGCTGATAGGTATGCCCAGTCAATGTGAGACACAGCTAGAAAGTTAGTGAAGGCAATCTTCCTGAAGGCTAGAGAGAGATACACACACATACACATCCATATATTTTGTGTGTGTATATATGTATGTGAATAAATATATATACACACATGTATGTGTATGCATACACATACATGTAGGTCTTTGGTGATTTGGGTTTTCTCCCGTGTAAAATTGGAAGTGTCTTGGCGACGTTTCGATGAAGTCACATTCGTCATCTTCAGACTGGTGTCTTCAGCTTCGTGACTTCGTCGAAACGTCGCCAAGACACTTCCAATTTTACGCGGGAGAATCACCAAAGACCTACATACAAACACCCGCGAAAACCTCAGAAAACAAATATCTATCTATCTATCTATCTATCTATCTATCTATCTATCTATCTATCTATCTATATATATATATATATATATATCTATCTATCTATCTACCTAAAATCCAGTACAAAAATAGAAAAAAAACCAGATGAAGTACCTTCCAATTTTTTTTACAACAATAATAACAATTATAAGTTTATGTTTATCTCTCTTCTTGTCATAATCTATTCTGTCTTGTCAAAACCAAAAATCATAAAATCATTTTTTCCTGCTTGAAGGAAAAGATCTATAAGGGGTTTCCAGTCAGTAATAAATGTAGATATTATCCTCTGATCAAAGAAGTCAATTTAACCATTATAGCAAGTTTCATTATGTTTACCCACCATTCCTCCATAATGGCTACTGCTAAATCTTTCCATCTTTGTGCATACTTTAATCTCACTGCAGTTACCATGTACAAAAAAAAAGTTCCATGACTTTTTTTCAGTTATTTGTCCACCAGTCCCAAAAGAAAAAAATCTGATTTCAAATGTATCCTCTGAATCAGTGTATATACTTGAATACAGACATTTCTAACTTTTTTATAGGTCTACCGAACATTTATATACAAGGGATAAAAAGTCCCATCTTGTTTATATTTCTAGTATAAATGTACCCTTATACGTTGCAGACAATTTCTCCGGTGTTATATATACAAATGGTAGATCATCTAATAAAATTCTATTCAAGATTGTATAGTATATTTCAATCTTTTGAACCACTTATTTTCTTATTGCTCCATCTATACATTACAACCCAAAATTTTAATCCACCTTATCATACAATCTTTCACTTGTTCTTCTGTTTCTTGTGTATAATATGCCTCTTGTGCTGAGAGTCATAGGTGTCTTCGGGCACAATCTGGGTCTGTATTTATTCCTTATTCTCAATATGGCATGTCTAACAGTGGTTTTTAAAATTCGCATTGACCTTGACTATATCACACCACAAATATCCATGCTAGCCAAATCTCAGGTCATGTCTTCAAATTCGAAACGCCTTCTGTTTTTGGATTTAGGGAAACAATGGTGGATGAAGATGGCTCAGTATAAGTAGAGCTGGCGAACATGGCTACTGGAGAAATTGGGGAATGGATCAACTTCTGGATCTTAATTGGAACTCCTGTTCTGATTAAGTTTTGAATTAGAATCACCTACAATTTTTCTCTGTGTAGTCCTCCCTGCAAAGCAATTGTAAAATAGCAACTTTTTATGTTCGGGAGCTCTGTGAGCTGTGGAAAATGCCTTCTGCCTGAACTGCAGTTCAGCACCTTCATAGAGACATTGGATTCATCTACTCCAGGGGTCTTCAAACTTGGCCCTTTTATGACTTATGGACTTCAATTCCCAGAATTCCTCAGCCAGGCAAGATCTACTCTCTTTTTTAACTATTTTAGGAAGTTCCTTGTTAATGAGGTATCTGGATGTTAAGAACCTTCCAAAAGACAAGCTGAATTTCATTGGGAGATTTTCCTTCTTGATGAAAGAAGTTCTAAGTAAATTTAGGGATTAAGAAGAAAAGTTTTAATCTTTGGAAAACAGCAGAAAGATGACTAGATTGTTGATTTTGGAAACTTAAGGAGCTAGATGGACTTGAGAGAATATATCCTGGGTGTTTAAAAATTTATAAAAGAATATACAAAGATTTCAAAATTAATTGTATGAAACTCTTGTGTGGGAAAGTTTTGTGAACTAGAAAATAAATTTCCTTTGGGGAAATATATTCTGCCTTTTTAATATTTCCCAAAATATTTCTTTCTCTGGATTCTTCCCACACACCCTTGGAGAATCTCTGTGTCATTATTAAGGAGCTCCTTGCAGCTTATAAGAGATTTGTTTATCATCCAAAATATGTTATATATGCTTTTTCTGTTATACTTTTAAATGTGTTTGCTTGAGTTAATAATAAAGCTTAAAATCTCGTTATTCACTCAAATGCTCATTGTCTCTGAATCCAACTGCCTGGGCATCTGATCATTTTCCTAGTTTAATCTTTTTTATATAACTTCAGAAACTTCCTGTATTGTTATAACTCCATTTATATTTTGTCTCTGTTCCGCTGTAATCCTCAATAATTTTTGTTTCTTTAGATATTCATCTATTTTCTCTAGAGGAATGTCACTTCCTTTATACATAGAGTAATATTGATGAAATACATTTTATATGGCTGCATTGTCCATTAATACAGCATTTCCCTCTTGTAATTTCAATATCATTTCTTTTTCCTTTATTTTCATAATTTATATGCTAGCCATTTCCTGGTAAATTTGAAGGTGGTTTTTTTGCTTTATGTAATTCATTTTTATTTCATTTATCTTACCGTTAACGTACTATAGATAATTGCCATTGTAGAAGTTTAATTTGTTGAGAGATACTTGTCATCGCTCGAGAATAGTTCTTATTTTCTCTTTATTTCATCAAAATAGCATGTTTTCTCTTGACTCTTCTTTTTAAATTCATTGCTATATTGTATAAAATGATCTGAAATAAAAGATTTACTTGCATCCCAAACCATTCTTAAGTCAGTGCCTCTACCTAAACTATTTTCAAAAATTTTATTAGCTTTGTTTTACAATCCTTCACTATTGCTTCTTTCTGTAGTGACGGTTCGTTGGTCTTCATCTAAAAGAAATAGATTTTCTTTTATAAATCAAACTCATAGCACTATGAGTTGAACAAAATCTTTGTAATATCTCCTTTAAAATTTTAGTGGCCAGATTATTGAAGTCCAAAACATATCTATTCTTGAAAAGATGGTTTCAGAAAAGTTGTCAATTTTTGTCTCAATGTATCAACCAGTTCTAAATTGTCCATTAGATTTTTTAAAAAACCTAATTGGCCTTGAGTAATTCTAATATTTTGTTCAGAGGTTCTATTTAGTTGAGGGGAGATCACACCAATTCTAATTCCCCATCAAGCCATCAATTCTCATAAGAAAAAAATATTAAACTCTACATAAATTGTTTATAAAACACTACTTTGCCCTCATTTGTGGCATAAATTCCCAGTATCAAAGTCTTAACTCCACACAAATTAACTTGCACACCAACTAATCTATCATACCCATCACTCAATACTTCTGGTTTTAGTTGGGGATTTTTGCACAAAACTCCATTTTTTGTTTCTTTTCTTTTTTCTTTTGTTGCTACAGAAATAAATTCTTCACTAAATTTTTGTAAATGAAACATTTTATGTCCCTTTTTCTAATAGTTACATTTTCCTATTAAATATAGTTGCCTTTGTCCTTCTTCAGCAAGCATTTCTGATGCCAGCCTGATTGCTACCCTCCAAAATAACTTAAATTCTCTTTTAAATAAACATGATGAAAATCCCCAAAAGATTGATTGCCATATAGTCTAGTGAATCCCAGTGAGATCCTTGACAGGCAACTACAGGCAGGTTTTGTCTGCCTTTTGCAATTTACTGACTTGCCCTTGGTCATCACTGAAATCCTGCCACTTGTTATCAAGGCTCTCCTCGAAAGACTTCCACGGCTGACTTCTTAGCATTTTTATTGCAGGTGCCAAGAGGTGCACTATTGCCTTACTCCCAGAGTAAAATATTCCATTTAAATAGTTAAATCTAATTATGGTGCAATAGTGAAGTATTTAGTTTGATAGTTGGGCAAAGAATGAATGACACTTCTTTCTTAGCCACCCTCTTGCACATATTTTCTGTACGCGTTACAAAGCAGTTATCATCCATTGCTAGCCAACAACAGCTTTTCCAAATAATCAGTTAAAATAAATCTTATTTTTATTTCATGACATTTTCAGTACAAGTATGTATGTGAACTAGAGGAGAGGGGGGGGGGTTAGAACTGAGCTTCCATTCTTACAAACTGCTTAGAGGCACACTTCACCATCATCATTCAAATAAGAGAAATTCAATTCCCCCCCTTTCCTCCCTTTTCCCTTTCTCCTTTCCTTCCACAGCTCAAAAGAAAGAAGCCTAATCCATACTGTGAAATAATATGGGAACTTTAGAAAGACCTTGATCATGACTTTTATGGCCACTTTAGGGAAGCATAAACACACATCATCTCTCTAAAAGAAACAACTAATCTACAATGGTGCCTGCTTTTAGCATGTCACCACTGGCAGCATATTTTTAAGTATCCTCTATATGGCCTGAGATGCTGGATTTGCTTGTCCAAACATCACAGCCACTGCAAACTCTTTACACATTTCCCAGGCACATTTCTTTGGAATCCAGTCCAGGGAAGAGAAGCCCCTTAATAATGGGATAACATTTAACTGTCCCAGCCACTAGAAAGAGCCAGTTGTATGGATTCCTAGCAGATCTCAAGGGATACTGTCTGTAATTGTCACCTTTGTGAGAAAGTCCGATATACCATTTTTGCTATAGCAAACTTTAGAACATAATGCTACATGTAGGCTACAATGTGAATAATGATTCAACCCCTAGATCTTACTGACACTGATTGTTTTTTTTTAACTTTCTGCTAGTTTCCTTCTTCAGCCACCACCATCAGCCCTTTGATGGAATACTTTGATTAGGACTGTGCAGTCAATGGCAAGATCATTTCAAAGTGGCAGAACCACTCTCCTGCTCATGAAATACAGGCAGGATGTATGGCTCACATATCTCCCAAAGCAATACAGTGGATTGCTTGTTTCGGGCTTCGCATGTTTATCCATCTACAGTAGTTTGTAAATCATTGTTTCCTGTGGTGCATTCATATATCACATTAAACTAAAAATAAACAAACCAAGCTAGAGTGATTTGTGAAGCATTGGAGGGCAATTTCAGACTACCTTTGCTTCTTCTCTAACGAAGCTGCATCAAATATGATACCTGATCCATTGCTCCATTTGTCTGAAATTTAGCACCAGCTTCACATAAAAGTGGGTAGCTGAAAATGAAGTGTATTTCAGAAAGGAAGTTTAAACTACGAGGCCTGCTGAAATAATTCACTCATTTAAACCCATCATCCCAGTGACAGATATTACATATGGCATCTTGCACGTAATCTGATTGACTTTTCTAAATCAGCATAAATAGCTTTTCTAATCTGTATTGGTAATCTTGTCCTCATTCGCAGGCATCTCCAAGATTCTGCTACTGTTTAGATTTTTTTCTTTCATCTTGATGTGAACTAAAATAATTAAATAAAAGTAGGGATTCGTATGTTATAATCATCACTCAAGTCTCTCTCATTGTTAAACTGTTCTTAGTAACATGCTAGCAGAAATAGTACTTAGTGCTTAGATATCGCTTCATAGTGCTTTACAGCACTCTCTACGCTGTTTACAGAGTCAACATATTGCTCCCAACAATCTAGGTCATCATTTTACTGACGTTGGAAGCATGGAAGGATGAATGAACCTTGAGCCAGTCAGGATCAAACTGGCAATAGGCAAAATCAGCTTGCAATACTGTATTCTAACTATTGTGCCACGACTTGCTGGCTTAAAGCTTTGGATCAACAAATTTAGGACATCAAACTGAACATGACATAAGTACAGGGTGTTCTGCAGCACTAGATTATCTTCTTTTTCTCTATGTGGCTTATAAAATGTCAACGTTGCTTGAGCACAGCTGACTTCTCACTGAACAGAGCTGCAGTGTCCTGGGATGTAAATGAAGGCCTTTTTGTTGTAGCATTCTTGGGTACCTAACTTTGCATGCAGTTCCAGGGATAGTCAGTATAAAGTGGTTTGCAAAAAAGCTGTTTTCATGGCATGAGAACAATCTTTCTCTGAGCCTTTGAGTGTTACTAGGTATTATTCTATGTGCTCATCTGCTGAACTGACGATCAGTGACAAAATCTGGAATAAGCTGATAATGATCATTTCTTTAGGAATAGCAACAAGGCAATTCTTCTAGGATAAATGCTAATGTATAGTCTCTCAAGTATTTTGTACATTATATATTTAATTATATAAACTTAAATTTTGCATTTGAAAAACAAACTTGCCTAGTTTTACAGTTTAAAAAGTATTTGGATGGATACAAAGATTTTACAATCAGTATATAGAAAGAGTTGGGAGGGACCTTGGAGGTCTTCTAGTCCACCCCCTTGCTCAAGCAGGAGACCATTCCATGGCTGTCCAATCTCTTCTTAAAAACATCCAGTGATAGAGCACCCACAACTTCTGGAGGCAAGTCGTTCCATGATTAATTTAATTTAATTTAATTTAATTATTTAATCATTAAATAATACATTTACTGGTGGTGGCTTAATTTACATTTGTGATTGTTTTTAGAGCCTTACTTAATTTTCTAATATAAGTGTTTTCTGGCTCTGGGGAACCAGTTTTTTCAAGATTTTATTTTAACAGCTTTTTCTTTAAAGAAAGTTTAGCATTACAACATCTGATATAGTCTGAAGTCCAGAAATGTTTACTGGAGAGTCATACTGAGTTCATTAGACTGGATTCAAAGTAAGTTCATTTAGGACTACAAATCTAATTTCATAACTTCAGTTGTCTTGTTTCATGTCATGTGGAAAATGAGGTACAAGTACTTAGATGTAACAGATTGTAGCCTCAATTGTCTTTTTTCCTTCTTGAACAAACATTTCTATAGTTTTTTTATTGCAGCTTTGTCAAAGAATATTTAGTTTATTCATGTTGAATAAGCAATGTAAATTGCAAATATATTTCTACTCTTGAATATACTGTAAGGTGTATGAAAAAGAATAGAGTTAGATCATCACTACACTTGTAATGCAACAGAGAACTGAGATTCCTGTCGTGTTGGTTAGTCTCATTGATGCATCTCAGTTTAATAAAAAAATGAAATCAATCTTCCTCAAATTTTTCATTGACATGCAATTGGGTTTTTTAAATATTTTATTAGAGATGCTGGGGAGGCATTAGTTTAGATGGAAGAGAAGAGTGAGAGTCTTAAAACACAAAGGAGAAAAAGTTAATTTAAAGTGATGTTTGGTAAAAATTCCCCTTTGAGATCCTGTTGTGTAATTGAACAGATTAAGATAACTGACAGTAACTTCACAGTGTGTCTAAGTGGAGGTCTCTATGGGTCAGCTCTCGGATCCTGTGCCGACACGTTAAACAAGTTTGTCAATTTTCCATCAGATTGATTTTTCTCACAGGTCTGGAAGGCTTGTTTCATTTCATCTTATTTCCACCGGGGTTCTTAACATTGCAAACTGGCATTTACTTTTTCTCAAAGTGTGAAGAATGATTTTTATCTTAGTCTAGCAATCAAGGCACTGAGCCCTTTGTTTCCTGCATTGCCCATTTTATTCATTGGAGGCTATTTTGGGGAGGAGGGTTGAAGTGTTTCCCCCCCAAAGAGGCTTTAAATCTGTGGAGTTGATTAGTAAGACTTGTACTCCCATTGTACTGTGGGAAATAATTTATATTATAATGTTTAAGATGATGCTTTATGAAAAGAAAAGCTAGTGCTCTTTTCCCATTTCAATCTTGTTGAAGAACTGCATGACAAACTACGGTGCCCCTAAAGGTCGCATAAAGCCATATTAAATCTATTTTCATGTCATGGTGAAATGACCCCAGTCTTCCAAGAGTTGTCAAAGAAAATTATATGCATGGATAAATGAAAAAAAGTACCTTTTAATGATCAAAAGTTATAGGCATTAGAAGAGGTATATCAAGAGTATGACAGCCAGCAGACCTTACCTGGAAGATATCTCTGTCAAGCTCCTAACCCACGTTTTCTTAGCCAATGGACTGGCAATCATAAAAAGATGAGGGATTACCATAATGTTTATAAAAAAGTAAGTTTTGGTGAACTACTTTGGAAAGCCTTGTGACAAGTGAATGGCATAATAAATAATTGATTAAACATTTACAACTATATTAGGTGCTGTGCAGAGATTAGAAACCAAGTTAGCTTCTGCTTACATGCAAAATATTGAAAGAAATATGAAGTATAAAAGTATATAGATGCAAATTTTGGCCCACATACATTTTGGGGGGAAAACCCAACATATATTTTTGGATTTATTTTATTTTTAGATGATTTTTAAATAGTTAATGAAGCAGCTCTGTTTTTCCTGTTCCACATTGCTTTCTGACCTGTCACTTAGTTTGAACTGTGCAGCTGAAAAAAAAAGAACTAAAACTAAAATTTAAAAACAATAAAGGACTAAAAAAGATTAAACACATTCCTCATATGTTTAACTATAAAATCAGATCAAAGTTACATTTACACATATTTTATATTAATACAAACATCCTTTGAAATGTGTATTAAGGTAGAAAGAGAATTTTGTTGCTGTATAAAAGCTCTAAAAAGTGGTTATGAATATAACTTAATTCTTACAAAGAGCATATTACTAAACATAGATGGTTGCATCTGCATTCTTGCATTTGAGCTTCTGAAGCTAGCAAACCCATAAAATAATGCTTTGAAGTAAAAATTGCATTAGCCAAAACATATATTTTCAGGACCACAAATTAGGTTATTACTTAGTACAAGGAAATGGAAATTGGAAATCAGTTAAATGGTTGAGTGGAAATTGAATTTTAATCTCTTAACAGGATTTTTCCCATTACAACGTACTTCCTTCTCAGTAATGACTATTGTTTATTCTGCTGCAATATTTACTAGTATTTGATTTTTTTTTAAAAAAATCCATCTATAAGGACATAGCATGGACTATGTAATATAGTCTGATTAACAGAAGTGTCTCAGACTCTTATTGTTTTTCGACTTCATTTTGCTGAATTCGTATTTCCTTACAACCTCATGTTCGGAATCAAAACTGCTTCCCAAACTTCTCCTCAGTCTTCAGCTTAGCCCAGTCATGCGACTGTATTCTGGTAGATTTGGATTTGAAACCTGAAGAAAGTATTTCAAAACTACCTGAAAAAGAATAGCTTAGTGAAACACCACGAAGCAGCTGGCATATCTCAGATGGTCAATTGCCAGTGAAAATTATAAGAAGTCTTTAGGATAAGAATGAATAAAATGTCATGAGCTCAAAACAGGTTGCTCTAGAGATGTCTCAACTGTGAAACATCCTTAATTCAAGCTCAGAAAGAGTACCGTACAGTTTTCAAACATGATCATGTTCAGAATACTACTGCAATAATAAGAGCAATCCATTTCACACTCAAAACAGCTGCTTGGAACTTGAAGTGGAGCCTTTCAAAATGAATCCAATTTTGAATTCAAAGAGACCTTCCATTGGGCAGTGTCTGCTGACCCTTTTTTCACTGCTGCTTTCTCTGACCAGCTCCAGCTTGATAAATCTCCTGCCTGACCCCTGAAAGTGCTTCTCTGCCTTTTGATGCATTCCATCCAGCCCAAGCCCACAGTCCAATCAAAGCCTGCTCCCCAGCAGACCTAGAGTTCGGCGGCCTATCATTAAGACCAATGACTGGCAATGGAACAGCTCCCCCATTCCCCACTGACTGACCTTTTGCAGCCTCTCCTGAACTTTTTCTAGCATCAGACTTCCTGACCACAAGGAACCCATTTTAGCCACTAAAGGCCACATTATAACATTTTCATGATTTATTTTATGTTTCTGGCTTGGGTCGAGAATATACTATAGAGTACTGTACAACACAGAGAACCATAAACTGACCACAGGAGCTGGATAGAATTTGTTTGGCTAATTTGTGGCTTAAAGTATCATGTTAAAAAGACACAGTGGAAGTAGAATTGCTGGTGTAGAATTATAAAGTTATCTGAAGAAAGTCTTGCTCTCTTGACCCAGACGTGTTCCTGATGGAAATTATAAATGCTAAAGCTAATCTAAGGTTGGAATGAAATTTTATATTAATGGTCAAAGGGAATTTCTTAAAAGGGAACTTCTTCCCAGTGCAAACAACAGCTGCAAAAAAGTAATAGTAATAGTTGTGGGCCATACTGTGGGACAACAGAGCTAAACTTTTCCAGCCAACTACCTTAGGTGAGTGAGAAGGTACAGTGCAGTGGATATGCATAAAATAAAACCAATAAAGTAATCTTGGTGAACTTGAGGAAGCAGCTTTCAGGATTAAGAAATCTCAAAAAAGTTGTCTCCTAACAAAGCACCTTTGGGACAACCATGACCTGGATGACTGAGAATCTCCATAGACATTTAGCTATGCACTTTGGGATGGACACCCTTCAAATGGTGCGGGAGTATGAACGGATTTCCAGAAAACATTACAGACTACAGGAACAGGGCAGAAAACATCCTGCAGCCAAGAATGCTCCACATACATTTGCACTACTCAGGTGACCCTGAAGGCACAGAAAATCTCCAAATGGCCTAAAGATTGTCTAAAAGAATGCAAATGTCCAGCTGTCTGCAAGGAATATAAATCTTTCCATTCCCCACCATCTAATCAGAGCTGAAGAAGCTTCTTGGATGAGAAGTGAAACATTTTCAAAGAAAAACAAGAAAGTCCAGTTGCCTCCTAAAAAAGCACCTTTGGGACAACCATAACCGGATGACTGAGAACCTCCATAGACAAACCTCAAAAAAAAAAAAAGGTTCACTCAGTAGAGGACTGGAGGCAATTGACAAAAACGTTGGTTAAGCTTGGCCTCCCAGTACCTCCAACCATTTAAAGCCAGTAACAGAACAGAGGTTGGTAACCTGCAATTCCTGGTCTAACCTGGAACCCTATTTGTAGTTCCTAAAGAACATCAAATTTATGTCATTAAAATTCAGGAGAGAAATGGCTGATTTCTATTATGCAATTTCTACTTGGCTGTATGGCGATTTTAATGATGGAAATGGGTATTTTGCCTCAAAATGACCTTCCACCCCTATTCCTATCTTTAAACAATCCCAGCACTAAAAATCAGGTGAAAAAAGAACCGAACCTCTCCTTCCAGTGACATGACAAAACATATAATGGGGTTAGTCAGTACACTTCAGCCTTAACTGTTTTACTGTTTTAAAAGTAATAATAATAATAATAATAATAATAATAATAATAATAATAATAATAATAATAATAATAATAATAATAATAATAATAACAACAACAACAACAACAACAGCAGCAGCAATAAAAAAAGTCGTAAGGGATCTTGGAGGTCATCTAGTCCAACCCCCTGTTCAGGCAGGAAACCCTATACCATTTCAGATAAATGGCTGTACAGTCTCTTCTTAAAAACTTCCAGTGTTGGAGCATTCACCACTTCTGGAGGCAGGTTGTTCCACTGGTTAATTGTTCTAACTGTCAGGAAGTTTCTCCTTAGTTTTAGGTTGCTTCTCTGCTTGATTAGTTTCCATCTGTTGCTTCTTGTCCTGCCTTCAGGCGCCTTGGAAAATAGCTTGACTCCCTCTTCTTTGTGGCAACCCCTGAGATATTGGAACACTGCTATTCTGTCCCCCCTTGTCCTTCTCTTCATTAAACTAGACATACCAATTCTAGCAGCCGTTCCTTATATGTTTTAACCTCCAGTCCCATAATCATCTTTGTTGCTCTTCTCTGTACTCTTTCTAGAGTCTCAACATCTTTTTTACATCGTGATGACCAAAACTGGATGCAGTATTCCAAGTGTGGCCTTACCAAGGCATTGTAAAGTGGTATTAATACTTCATGTGATCTTGATTCTATCCCTCTGTTAATGCAGCCTACCACTGTGTTGGCCTTTTTGGCAGCTGCAGCACACTGCTGGCTCATATTTAAGTGATTGTCCACTGGACTCCGAGATCCCTCTCACAGTTACTACTATTGAGCAAGGTACCCCCTATACTATACTTGTATATTTGGTTTTTCTTGCCTAAATGTAGAACCTTACTTTTTTCACCATTGAATTTTATTTTGTTAGATAGTGCCCTGTGTTCAAGTCTGTCCAGATCCTCCTGTATCTTAAGCTTATCTTTTGGAGTTTTGCCAGCTTGGTGTCGTCTGCAAATTTGATGATTTCCCCATCTATCCCCTTGTCCAAATCATTGATGAAGATGTTGAAGAGCACTGGGCCCAGAACAGAGCCCTGGGGTACCCACTACACACTTCCTTCCATGTAGATGCGGTTCCATTGAGGACCACACGCTGAATTAAGCCGGTCAGCCAGCTATGGATCCAAGTTTAGTGATGGAGATTCATGCTTCCTAGTAAAAGAAGCTGATACTCATTCAATCTCAGCATCAGAAGCTGCTGTCTAGAAGGGGTTTTTGTCAAAATAAGTTGACTTCTGTGAAATAAAGCAGTCATCATTCTGACTGAATTGCTGATGTTGGTGTTTACAAAAAGATGCCTGAAAATGGGCAATTAAATCATTTAAGTTCCTAGAGCTAATGCAAAATTATGGTAGGAGAGATGTCTAAAGGGAGCAATAGTTGTGAATAGCAAAAATAGCATTATCTCCTTTCCTCCATTCTTTCAGTTTACATCCACTTTTACATTCCTGATATGTAAAAATAAAGCAAACACATAATGGGTTGGGTTATTTTAATATTTCTAGTGTCAGCAGTCTTTTTGTCAACTTGATTCATAGTGTTAATATTCCCCCCTACCCTGTATATTCTCTCAATGTGCTTTATATTATTTTGCTTTTTAGTATAACTTAATCCAGTTGATTTGACAGAGGGCGTGGCTTCTCACTAAATATTGAAATGTATTTGAACTGCAGTATTTCTACTGTTCACTCTCTCTCTCTGTTTCTCTCTCTCTCTCTCTCTATATATATATATATATGTTTGTGTGTGTGTGCACATGCACACACATCCTTGTATTAGGCACGTACGGTTTTATTTTACAAGTTTGTGGGACCTTTTGTTGAACAGCTATGGATATTCCATTTGGACACTTTGACAAGAAGCTTAAGTTACCTGCACTTCAAGAATTTTTCTAACTTCTTAAACAGATACATGCACTTTTTGCCTTTATGCTGGGTGATACACATCTCAAACTAGGGAAAAAATATATAAAGGACCAGTCTAGAGATTGTAAAGACTTTAGGAAACAGTAAGACAAAATCATTCTCTGCCAACCTTTAATGAAAAAGGATGACTATCTTCTGTGCTATGTTGCTTTGTCACACTATCAGTCTGAACTATAGTCCTCTGCAGATCTAATTATTAAAAGCCGACTGAAAAGTGAAGGCAGAATTGTCACTGTAGCTGGCATTTTTTTTTAAAAAAAAAAGATATTTTCATGAAAGAATGATAAATGTCCTAATTCAAAGCTGCCAATATAGTGTTACAATAGAAGTCATAATTCAGAATTAACTGTCTTGGACAACTTATATATCTTCCATTTTTCAAACTATAATTAGAATGCAGTAACAGATTAATTTCATCTCACATTTGACTCTTATTGCTAAGTGACTTCAGAGAACAAGAATTTCAAGTGTAAACTGCTTTGTTCTTTGTCCAATTTTTGGTGTTCTTCCTTCCTTTACTTTTTGTTACTTAAACATAATTGTTTTATATTACTGAGTTATGAGTTCTTCCTTGTTATGGATTTATAGCTAATAGATTGTCCCACAAAGTACTTTCCTTACGACTCGAATCTACTGCATATCAGTCTTTTTATCTGGCAAATGTACATGGATTTAATCAATGAAGTCCTTCTTCCTTGGCTGACTGAAAAAGGTGGAGGAATTGTGTACCATTTGATTTTCTTTTTAATGAAAGTGAAGGAAAACATTGGAAGCTCAAGAAAAGAAAAAAGTAATTAAAATGTTCTTCCTAGGTTTCAGACTAGTAATCTTCTCTTTACTGGCAAAGTTACAGTCATTTTGCTACACACCATTTCTGTTGCTTTTTGAATTGTAAGTTCATCAATTGAAATCTGGGCTTCATTTTGTAAATTTAAGGTGGCACCTTTGTCTTTCAATCTGGAATTCATTAGCTCAGTAGCTTCAAGGATTTTTTCAAGTATAAGTTTATAGTTACGTTGTGGGTAGTATTCCTCCATTTCTATGGTGTTTACAGATAGTCCTTTAGTGGAGACTATTTTTGATAAAAGTCAGTGAATGTCCACCTCCACTATTCCTAGAAGTTGTTTTCACCACCCAGCTATTTCAAATTCTTATCTTTTATAGATAGTGCCAAGGACAAATCTAGGCAGTAAGCAGGTCTCACAGTCAAAGAAATTCACTTGCTATACCAGGCTTCACCACAAGATGTCCCTGATAGCATGTAAAGTCTCTTTCCAAACTCAATTAGGCTTTTATCCAGTTTAATTTTTTTCCCAACTTAACAAGTAGATAAGGTAATAGTCCCCGTAGAAATGGGAACTTTTTGGGATCCCAAATATCCAAAAAGTGCAGGTCCAGTTATTTAGTTGTTTAGTTTAGTTGTTCTTTTCTTTTCTTTTCAAAGCTTTATTTTCCCAAAGTAGGCAGACGCCGCCATGTTAAAAGGGGGGAAGAAATTTCAAGAGGCTTTTACAGGAAGATAGTTGGAATACAAGAAAGGTAAGGCAAGGTCTCACCCAATTCCTACGCGGTGCTTTCATTGTGCTTGGTGGTGATTTTGGATTTCGGCTGGTACAGCTTAGTGATCGGCCATGTTGATGGACAATCTTTTCTCCGTTGGTCCAAAGGAGCTGCCTCAGATCAAACGGAAGGGCTGCTGCCCTTCTGCGATCTGTCGAGGGTCCTCCTCATGGTCGTCGCCTCTTCAGGTTTCCCAATGAAGAAAACCGGATAGCGGAGAGAGCGCTCCCACTCCGTGTCCGCTGGCGCTGCAATCGCAAACCGGAAGCCCCTCAAATACTGTTGACAATACTATTAAAAACCTGAACAGTGATGGAATATAGAGAAAGCCTGGATCATCACTCCTAAGCTCCACTTATCTAAAATAGGCCTCACTCAGCTTTTTGTTTTACTCAAAAGCTGGGAACAATGAAGCAGACAGAGTTTTAGAAGGCAATTCTCACAATGAAAATTGGTTTAAGATTGAGTGGGCCCCCTTTTCAGGCCATTTAAGATCTTACTCTATGGCAATGGAGGCATCATAGAAATTGTATTGCCTCTGTTGAGTCTGCAAAGAACAGGCTGGCAATAGTTCTTATTCAGACCTATGACTGTTTGCTCAGCAATTGTTCAAAGTTATGGTGGTACTGAATGAATGACCAGCCCTTGGAGTTCTAGCTGTCCCAGTACTCCTATAAACATATGATCACAAAATCTGTGATCATACATACTTACATCAGTTGTAATACCTCACTATCATCTGATTACCATTTACAACCTTCCCTGCCAGCTTTCCCAAAAAGTCAATGGAGAAAAAGGCAGGGGAGATTGGAAGTTGCTGAGCTAAGTCTCCCCCATCCCTTCTTCACTTCGAACATTTTTCCTGAAAAAGTGATCATTAAGTGTGGACTACCTGTACATGGAAAATGTCTCCAATTGGATGGCCTCCAAGCCTGTGAAATGGCTCTTGGCCTTCATTCTTTCAGTATAGGAAGTTGGTAAAAACACATCTCTTTCACTAAGTCCTCTTCAATGTCACTCATATATCAATCACCTCAGGATAAGACTATTGTATTATCTACATTAAAAACACTTGGAAACTATAGCAGATCTAGAATACACAGTTGGTGTTGGGCAAGTCTTGCTGGGCTTGTGTGTCAGCCTTAGGTAGATTAGACAGGAAGCACAACTAGATGAGCTAATTATACTTTACCTTAAGATCACATTAGCAAATCTTACAAGTCTGAAGGTACTTCTCTTTCAAGTACCCTTTACAGCCCCCAAATTAGGAAGGTCTCTTGCCCTTGCCCAAATTTCTGCTGTGTGCTTAGCAGCCTTTTATCTGACTATTCCCTTAGTTGTGTTGTTGCTCTGTCAAAGTCATTCCCACATACCATGACATTGTGTAACACTCTTGCTGCAGGAGTTGCATGATTGCCAGTTAACTTTGAAGTACAATTCAGGGTGCTGATTATTATCTATAAAGCGCTGCATGGCATATGGCCTACTTCTTTGAAAGATCACCTGTCCCTGCAGTGTCTGTTGATTAATTCCAACTGGGCTGGCTTGCTGTGAGTCCCTTCAATTAAGCAATATCATGTAGTGGAATCTGAGAGGTAGGCATCTGAAGATTTGTATGGATTTCCAGCTTGTGTATCTTCAAACAAGATTTAAAAACCACTTTTCCCCCACAGATCTTGGGTTAGATGGATCGATTGAGTCTGTCCAATTGTGAGGATACAGATAGGATAGGACCCTGAATGGATGCTATTTTTAATGCTGACTGCACAGAGTCAGGGCAGGAATTGGGCAACCACAAATTTAATTTATAATAAGTAAATATTGTTACGTTATTCATTTTAATGTTTGATTATAATTAAATTAACATTGCTTGTTTATTGTTTATGTTTTTTTTAGTATTGTAAGCTACTGTGGTAGTTAAATTGATGGAAATGATCTCAGTGGGATAAAAGTGGCATAATAATTCAACATAAAAATAAATAAATCAGGTCATTTTGGTCTGTTTTTTTTAAAGGAATCTAATTTAGGAGAGTTCTTATCAGGATAAGTGGAGAAAACAAAGAAATTGCCCTAAGGAGCTTGGTAAAAAGATAGGTAAATAAATAGTTACACAATAACTATTTCAGTGGAAAATAGTTTTGAGTATGAATACATTGAGTATGTTTTCTATACCCAAGGCACTAGCTTTTTGGTATTTTCTTCTACTCTGCTGTTCTGCTGTTGTTTTATTATTATTGCTTTTAAAATAGTTTTAGTTTAAATATTAATGACTAATACCATGTTTCCCTGAAAATAAGACCTATCCCGAAAATAAGCCTTAGCTTGGAATTTATACGTGCACCTAATATAAACCCTAGTTTGGGGGCGAGGCACACACGTAAAAATCAAGCTAGGGCAGGGGTGGGAGAGTGGAGCTACCTCATGCGCCCCACATCCGCTTACTTTAGGACAGCTGTAGCCAGGCCTCCCCTGCCCCGACACCTGTTGTACCACTGCTTGAGTTCTTCTGCAGCCGCATGCCACTTGGCGCATCGTGCCGCTGCCACCGCTCGCAGCACAAGGCCATGCAACTCGTCGTGCTGATCACACTGCTGCCACCGCTCGAAGCACCAGCATGATGAGCCAAGCAGCGTCCTGCTGTGAGCGGCAGCAGTGGCACAATTGGCGCGATGAGCCACATGGCCTCTTGCTGCGAGCAACAGCAGCGGCATGATCAGCATGACAAGCCACATAGTGTTGTGCTGCGAGCGGTGGCAGCGGCACAATCAGTGTGACGAGTCACGCAGCCTGATGTGAGCGGCAGTAGCGGCACAATGCGCCACATGGCATGTGGCCACAAGGAGGTGCAGAAGAACTTAGGTAGTGGTATGACAGGTGTCGGGGCATGGGAGGCCTGGCTGCGGTGGTCCTAAGGTAAGCGGGTAAGACATCCCCTGAAAATAAGACCGGGTGCCTCTTTTGGAGGCAAAAAATATATAAGACCAGGTCTTATTTTTTGAGAAACACAGTAGATCTTAAATGAGCACATAAATAAGCATCGGCATGCTTTCTTGAACCATTTGTAAGGGTTACTAAAATAATTAGATGTTCTGAATACTCATAACTGTTACATAAATGTGAAACAGTTTATTTTTCTAGGTCCTCGAGGTGAAAAAGATTCTAATTCCTAGAGAAATGCATATATGGCTAGATAAGGCAAGGCATTTATATTTTGAGTAATGAAAGCAAGTACTGAGCCTTTCTTGTTCCTTTCCTAACTGAAGATTTTTGCTAAAAAGAACAGATGAGTGAATAATTTTTAGTTATTATCATTTTTTTAAAACAAAAATCTCACTATATGCTCTCAGCTGCCAAAGGTGCCTCTCCAGCAAGACTTGGCCCACTTGCATTAAAAATTAGAAAATGATTTCTAACAGAGAAATAACAGCATGAAGGCACCAATACTCTGGAGCTGTATCTTTTCAGACTTAAGATACAATATGGATTAACTCCAGGCATCTTCTTGAATTACTGATGAAATTAAATAAGTTAATTTAGGCGTAGCCAATACCAGATTAATGCAATGGTCCAGCAAGGATGTCTCTGTTTTGAAGAGGGAAAAATAATATCCAGCTATTTAATGATTTCTTACAATTGGTTCATGTAATTCAGGACTGTCTACACAGACTGTCATTAATGCTCCAAATATCCCCAGAGTGGCCAGTGCTAATATATCTGGGACCTTCTCCATCTAAAGCTGAGTGTCTGTCATCCTTTCCGTTCAGTTTGGAAATGCTGATGAACAGTTTTGCAGGGGCCAGTGGTAAGTGCAGGAAGTACCTTGTATGCTGAAAATGGGGAGAAATGTTACTTATTAATATTATTTATTTATTGGTAATGTTTGAATCGTGCACTTCAAAATCAGGATTTCTCCGGATAGTGTACTGTACATTGGTTGTATATTGTATATCTGGTGAGAGTTTACAGCTCATTTATTTTGCACACTGTTGACCAGTCACGTTTTTCATCAAATTTTGTATTATTTGAATTTTAAACTGTATAAATACTCTTGCAACTGCAGATTTTGCCATATGTCTGCAAGCAGTCCTTGACTTACAACCATTCATTCAGTAACCATTCAAAATTACAATAGTGTGGGGAAAAAACAGACTTATGACCCAGGACTGAAGTTACATTTGTTGTGGTGCTCCTGGTGGTCAGATAATTATGATCTGGGCACTTGGTGACCATTCATAATTACAACGTGTTTTCCAAGCGCCCCATGATCATGAGTTTGTCATGTGGAATCTTAAAATGTCACATGTCCCTTTAAAGCATAGGAATAGATCAGCGTCACTGAGATTTGATTTGGAAGAGAAGGAATCTTCCATAAGCATAGCCAAACTGAAACTGCTGCTCTTAATGAACTTAAATGATTCTTTTTGCTGGGACCCTAAAGGATAAACATTCTCAGCATGAGGTAAAGAGCTTCACTTATCCCAACTCTTTCCTTTCTTGTGAGTTATGCATGTTACGGAATGCTTCAACGTGCCTTTGAGAAGTGGCCATGCACAGCTCAGTAGAAACAGCATTAGCAACATATAAATACATCCTTCAGAATTCTTCTAACTTAGCAGTCCAACTGTGCATAGTAAACATATATTAAAATCGTGCTGCCCCACACCCAATTTCCTCTCAGGAACTCTCTTCAACAACAAAAAAGATCCAGAAACAAATTATTTTTCTGGCTTTAATGAACACATCCCACAATAACTGCAATTGTTATCACAACAAACGTGATGAAATTAGTGACTGTGTCTGGAGTCTTGTAAAGACTTCTACTTTCTGGCAGAGCCCCCACTGGGACTATTTACAGCTCCTAGTGTTACAAGGCACAGACATCTAATTATGCACATTTGAATTGATTTCTATTACTTTGCTCTTGATTTACTCTTAATATTCTCTCCCTCCTTCCCTTTTGTTTTATTTTTAATTATTTAATGTTGAAAATGAAACATGACCAGGCCCAGCAAATACGTGTTGAGATGCTAGCCAAAGGAAAGGGATAGATAAAATGCGATATTCTGGGATCTGTTGTGTCATCTAAAGAATATTTACTAGATGAGTCCCCAGCGATATATTATATTAAGGCTGTGTGAATCATTTTGAGGAAAGCTCAGGAAAGGAAAGCTAGAAGACTGGAATTGCTGCATTGGAAACTGCTGCACTGAGCCTTTGACCAGATTGCCAATGAATGAGTGCTATACTGTTTATCTTAATTATTCCTTGGATCACAAGATGTTGTTTTCTGATATCAGACATTGATTCTCTCTTAAGTCTTACCTACATTAACTATCAGCAGGTGTCTGGAGGTGTCAGGCAAGTATTTTTCCATAACTATTTGAGAATGCTAGAAACAATCTGGAATATTCTATAGAATATCCTTCCATGATTGAGTAATTGTCCCTCTTCCACAAAATCTCTGTTCAGTATCAAGATGAATATCCCTACAGGAACCTATTATGATAAAATGGTTCTGGATTCCATGAAGAAGTTTATCAAGTAATAACTTGAAAATATCCCATGGGAATAAATTGATGCTTCTGTAAAATTGTTGTTTACAACTTATGTAAAAGATTCTAATTAAACTAGAGACTTTCTGTACCAAAGGAGTACACAACTGAGACTCTAGGCCAGGGGTGTCAAACTCGCAATGTCACGCAACATGTCGCAACATATCGTGACTTTTTTTCCATTGCCGGCAATGGGGTGGGCGCGGTTTCTGCATGACGCATCTGGCTTGTGGGCCGGCAGTTTGATACCCCTGCTCTAGTCCTAGGGCCATGTATCATACCCCAAAGCCTTGATATTACCCCAGAACATTTCGAAAAGTTGCCATCAAACTGTAAATCAAAGTTTTGAGCATGACAAAAGGGAAAAGTCATGGTATCCTTGAGGAATAATAAGATTAAACTGTTTTTAATAAAAATTGTATTGAATCAAATAATGTTTATCCTGGTCTAATCTACATTTTTGGACTATGGTCCCCAGTATACAACTCAAAGACCAAAGGCTTTGTACCCATGAATTATTTGATTGGGTTATGTAATTATAAATTAGTTAAATTTATATTAGTATATATTATATACTATATATTATATTAGTACAAACAACTAAACAAAACATAATAATATCTATTCATCTTTCCCAAGTGTCTAAATTAAATTTCAATACCATTGCACATCCCTTTATTTTAATGACTATTTTCATCTCTTATTAGTATAGCTTAAAATTGCCATTCTGTCACTAACTGTATTGTGAAGCGAAGAACAAATGAATCTCTTTAACCCAAAACTGTCAGTGGTGCAAAAGGGTGGAACAGCTGGAAGGAAGAAAAGGCAGGATCTGTTAAAGGGGAAGGAGATCTACCTCCTGGGAGCAATTCTAGAAGAAATAAACATCAAAATGAATGACTTAACAAGGCACTGCAACCTCATTTGTTGGCAAATTGGATAATCTTACCACACAACTAAATATTTTTCAGAGTGATCTGATACTGTTGACTTGAAGCTATTAAAACAACATGGTCTTAACAGCATATGGGAAAAAGGTTAAGCAATCATATTAGCTGTAAAAGCCATTCATGAAACTTTATGAAAAAGTCATTTTGAGCATGAAAATCCTTGTCTGTAAGACCTTTGGCATTTGTATCTTGAGAAAGTTAGGAGTAAGTGGTGTTGGCTGAAGTAACTGTACTTGGTGTTAAATATCCATCAGACTCCTGACTGAGCCAATATGGTGTATTAGTAAAGGCACCAGGCTAGAAAGCTTGAGACTGTGAATTCTAGTTTTTCCTTATGCATGAAAGCTGGCTGGGTGTCTTTGAGCCAGTCACTCTCTCTCAGCCCAGCCCACCTTGCAGGGCTGTTGTTGTGGGGAAAATAGGAGGAGGAAGGAATATTAGACATGCCTTAAATTATTTATAAAAATAATAATGGCAGGATATGAATAAAATAAATCATCACTATCACAAACCAAATTGAACCCTTATAGAAATCAGAATTCTCAATTTGAGTTGTTCCCTTGTAGTCCTACTCTTGCTAACAATATTACCCCAAGAATATACAGTGTCCAGATGTACAAATATCTACTGGAGGAAAATATTTGCAGATACAATTACAGTACGCACATGTGGCTTCTATGTAGGGCAGGCATGTCAAATTGCCGGTCCACGGGCTGGATGCATCACGCTGAAACCGTGCCCACCCTATTGCCAGCAATGGGGGAAAAGTCACAATACGTCACGCGGCGTCATGTGACGTTGCGAGTTTGACATGCCTGATGTAGGAGATCTTATAGTGCAGATTCTAAATAAAGATAAAGTTGCATATAGAATTTCTAGGTATAAGTAAGTTCTTATCATATATCTACTGACTTTTTAAAAAGTCACTCTAAAAATATTTAGATGCCATTGATTATTCAGACAGTACACTATACAGAAGCTATTAAAAAAGTTCTGTGCACTGGCACCAGCTTTCAATCAATATGTCAATTGTTTTCACAGCAGAAAATATTTTTATGCCACACATAGTGACATTTGCTATGGCTGTCACAGAGACTCTTTTCCCCTTACATGCTGGTTTTGATTCATAAAGTCTGACACAGCTTATGAGATTATTATCTGAATAGACCTCTTTTCTGTGTGTAATGTAGTGTGTACTGAGATCATAACCAGAGTCTCTTTTCCAATTCTCTTCTCCATCTGAAACTTAGATGGGAGCTACCCAATGGAAGAGCTTTTCAGAGCTTTATGAAACCTAGCCTAGCACTTATTTTTAGGACAAACCCATGTTATTCCCTTGGGTCTTCATAACTCATCTTAAATATTATTTTTACTTTGTAATGTTAATATGTTCTCTTCTAAAATACCTTATATTTTAACCCTGTTAGCAGATTTTCAACCTAATGCCTCCAAACTTTCTTAACCACTTTACAATGCCTTGGTAAGGCCACACTTGGAATACTGCATCCAGTTTTGGTCACCACGATGTAAAAAAGATGCTGAGACTCTAGAAAGAGTACAGAGAAGAGCAACAAAGATGATTGGGGGACTGGAGGCTAAAACATATAAGGAACGGTTGCTGGAATTGGGTATGTCTAGTTTAACGAAGAGAAGGACGAGGGGGGACATGATAGCAGTGTTCCAATATCTCAAGGGCTGCCACAAAGAAGAGGGAGTCAAGCTATTCTCCAAAACGCCTGAAGGCAGGACAAGAAGCAATGGATGGAAACTGATCAAGGAGAGAAGCAACTTAGAACTAAGGAGAAACTTCCTGACAGTTAGAATAATTAACCAATGGAACAAACTGCCTCCAGAAGTGGTGAATGCTCCAACACTGAAAGTTTTTAAGAAGAGACTGGACAGCCATTTTGTATTTTGTAAAAATGAGTCCCATAAAAATTAATGCCTAGAGGCAGTTTTGCTCATAAGTAATGATTATAGTTCAAGAATTGTACATTTGATTAAGGATCTTTTTATACAGTTTTGTACAGTTCTTCTGTATAGTTATTTCTCCTTTATATCATATATCTTTTCTTCATTATATCTTTGCCTTCTTCATCTTTTACAGTATTATGCTCACTTTGCATAAAAATGTTCTTTTGGAATTAAATACATTTCTTATCCTTCCAATTCAGTTGTTAACATCAACTGCTTAGTTAGAAATAATTCTTTGTCTCTTCATGATCTTCTCTGGAACTTAAAGTTTAGTTGGGCATATTTTCCTTTGCCACTATTGTCATTTTCTTTCTGCCTTTCTTTACTAATTTTCAATGTGTCTGTCAATAACCATTTTGTCTTTTTTTGGTTTTTGAATTTCAGGATGTTTTTGTTCTGTAATAATATCACAAATTTTAAAGTCCTCCAGGAACTTTGTTTGTCAAATTTAATTTTTAATGCATAATCACATAGAATATTGCTGAGATTGTATCCTGTTGGTCTGATGATTTTATTCATTTTCTTTAATTGAAATTCTAATTTTGTAAAAGGAATTTATCTCAGCCACAGTCAGCATTAGATCTTGTTTTTGCTGACAATAAAGCTTCTTCATCATTGCTTCTAGAGTATGTAGGCAATTTGATTTCATTCTTGTCCCTCTGGTGATGTCTATGTCATATTTTACAATGTTAAGGAATTGCATTTGTTTGGCAGAGCTCTATTAGTCTGTCTCATCTTTCTTAATACACAAGGGCCAATCTTTCCCATTATTCCAGATGCTGTTTTACTTCAATGTCAGCATTCCAGTTTCCTATAATTCATATAATATCTTTTTTGGGAATTGGTGTCAATCAGGTGTTTCAAGTTAGCATAGATCTGTTCAGCTTGAAGTTTCTCTGCAGTTACTGTATGCAGAGCACAGAAACAGGTCAACAAAATCTTGACTGGCTCGCATTGGACCCAAATGGAAATTATCCCATCATTTTTGGGTTACACATTTTTTCTGATTTTCTTGTCTACAATAGAAATAATATTCTTTTGATGTGAAATAACAAAAACCAGTCCATTTTAATTTACTGATTCTCACATGACAATATTCAATCTTTGTCACCTTGTCCTACCTAATTATTTTCCTCTGAAAAAATATTTATTTATAATTTAATATTGATAATTGCATAATTTAACACTAACCCTATTAATGAAATAATTACTAAATTATTTAATTAACTGTTATTATTGCACAACTTTTAATAGACTGACAAGTTCAAGTTTAAAATAACAGCCAGGATTCCTAGACACTACAGAATGAAATAATTCAAAATATTTTTTTACATTTTTATATTAGAATTCCAATTTTAAGAGTTTATGTGCAAGAACTCATAATCAAATATCAGACACTAATGCACTACTGATGCAAAAGTATGTTGAGATATCCAGAAATTGGTATTCTATAGGCTAAAATTTAAGAATACAACCTATAATTAAAAATGATTATACATCTACAAAATGAATATATCCCCAAAATTTAAACAGACTGAAATTTGATGCAGTTGTATAACCAATATGCTTTTTACTCATTGTCTTGTATCACTAGCAAGAGGAAATCAGATGTGTACCAATAAACTGAAAAGTTTTCTAATAATGTAAATATCTATACAGAGGGAAAGAAAGTGCTTTGTTTGGATAATATGAAAAAGGACACCACTGCCACCACCATCTTGGTGTTTCAGAAGTCTGCACTGAGATGCTTCACTTTCTATCAGAAGTATTCATTTTCAAGTACTTACTAAATTCTTGTTCAAACATTAGTCCTTGACAACGCAACGCAGATTTAGAATTTTATTTTTCAGAAGAGAAAAGGATAAATGGAAGGCTGCTTGTGTTTAGCATTTCCAGCATGGCAAGAAATTATATTTTTCTTCACACTTCAAGAAGATCAGATTAGTGCATTCCAGGTCTTGGCTATGAAAAGTCTCAGAGCTAAAGAAAATTAAAATAAAGGTCACTGAATCTGGCTTTATTCATTTCTTTCACTCACATATCTTGGCCCTATGTTTGCTTCTTTTTGTTGTAATTCCCTCTTATTTGTGTCTAGCATATTTAATATAATCATTTTTCACTTATGCTTTCTTATTCACCTAGTGTGGTTTTCTCAGGCTGAAATTGTTTTTTTTTAAAAAAATCACAAGTCACTTCTGTATGTGTATTTTGAACTGGTTGGGTAATAGCCACATCTTTCACCTCACAAGAATGACAGAAAACATGTGAGCACTGAGGGTTTTTTTTTAAAAAAAACTTTCCATTATAAGCAAGAATAGATAACATGACAAATAAGAGGAAGAGGGAAGAAATATGGTCTCCTTTTCAAATATTTTAGTGTGATGTGGAAATATTACATATTCCTATATTTTTGTGTCATTTTGATAGGGGATAGCCAACTTTTTTCTCCAGAAAGTGCTCTGAATACTAGAAACATATCTATTACACATCAGGATGTTGGTAAAATATCAGAGCTGTTACTAAACCTTTAAGTATGTGTTGTTTGAAGTATTGCATGTAATATTCAATAAACAACAATGTGTTAAAGAAGGAAAATAATCTATATTGTTTATACTGTTAGTCTTGGGATATTGCAGTTTTAAGCATGTTTAACAAGCAATATTGGCTTGGTTCACCCTTAACATTAACCATAAACCATGATTTTAAAATACAGTGACTTGGTTGATACATTATACTAAGTCAAACCCAACAACACACTTTCTGGCTTAACAGGATATATGAATTCAGTGAGGTTTTCATTCATTTTTGATCTGGAGCTATTAAACTAAGCCAGGAATACTTGGCCTTTTATAGAGCTGTTCAGTGGTGGTATTCAAATATGTGAAGAACTGGTTCTCTGTGTGGATGCTGCTTCCAGAAGTCCATTCTGGGCCTGGGCAACAAAAAATTAGCTACCGGTTCTGCCGAAGTGGTGCGAACTGGCTGAATCCCACCACTGGAGCTGTTGCCTGTATTGAGCCACTAGAACTTCAGTATTTTCCTATAAATGAAGTGTTCCAAGATCTGGGCTGGAAGTCCTTTTGAGAAAGGGTAGAAAGTAACTTAAGCAGTTACTTTGTCTGAGAATCTAGAACTCCTTGAAATTTCTGTATTTTTTCTTTGGCTGTGTCTTCTGCATTGTTCCCTTCATTCTTAATCCCATCTTTTACTTCATCTAACTTAAATCTTGTCATATCCACCTTTTTGCTTAACAATACTGGTGCTTGCCTGTGGCTCAACTTCAACATGTTTAAAATAACATGTCTTCCAAGATCACTTAGATCATCCGCCAATAGTGTTTCCTCAGCAACCAAACTAGTCTCTGAGATAACTGGTGGTCATTGCAGTATAGTTCTGCGCAGTGGTGGGATTCAAATATGTGAACAACTGGTTCTCTGTGTGGATGCTGCTTTTGGAAGTCAATTCTGGACCTGGGCAAAATTAGCTACTGGTTCTGCCAAACAGATGCGAAATGGCTGAATCCCACCACTGGTTCTGTGTCAGCTTAATGCCCTGAGCTTGGGAAAATGTATTCATCTCTAAAATCTCTAAAATTAAGATGTCTCCAAAAGCAGAAGCCTTTTAAGTACTGAGTGTACATAGCCTTTCTGCAGATCTGCCTCTGAATTCACTAACAACACTTATTTTACTACCTGCCTACTTAGTGCTAGCTGTATCTCATCTCCCACTCATGATTTCAACTAATATCTTCCTATGTTTGTGTTCTCTAAGAGAACTATCTTTCTTCTATAAGCTGGTGTGAGCATTTCACAGTGTTTCTGCTTCTTTTTAGCTCATATGACCACCTTAACCTTGATCATTATTGATAAATTGGAGATATATCTATATCTGAGGAGGGAAAACAGTTGTTCTATGGCCAATTCATGCTTTTAGAATGTTCACCCACCTACAGTACCAACTGAATCAATGAATTTAGTTAGCCAACTACAAATGCAAGGAGATCAGGATTGTGTTTTGCCCAATGTGTACAATATTACCACAATCGTAATATTTGTGGTAATATGAAGCTCTAATCACTAAAGGAAGAGCTTTAATTTACCTTTGGGCCAACTAATTAATAACCTATGAAACAAAACGATGAAAGCAAATGGGACTCTCAAAGGACAATACTTGATTTGCTCAGATCAGGTCTTTTTTAGAGTGAACACAAAAATTTTCATTAAGATATTTGTTATTTGATATTGCTAAGGACCGATAGCCAACCTTACTAAAATATGTAATTCGCATTATACAAAACTTTGTAGAAATGTGGCTAGTTTGTAGTACAAACTAAGGGCACCATGCAGCTAGTCAGTCTTTGCTATGTCGACAGATTTTATTTTTCCTGGAAAATAGAATTTCAGAAGCAATGATGGAAAAAGATAAGAAGGATACAAAAGATCTAAATCGTTATCTGGATTCTCAAAAAAATATCTTGGTAATATAGAGGGGAATTGGTCAATGAAAGTCTCATCTGGTAATATTCTAGGACTGCAGACATAACGATTCAGATTAATGGAAGGACAGGAATGCAAGAGATTTTCTAGAATTACCATGCAAAGAAGGGCATTTTCTAGCATTTACATGGGACATTTCCAGCCCTGTTAGGATTGGGAGCATCCTGGCTGAAGAATCCTAAAATCTACCTACTGTTATGACTTCAAATTTCATGAGGAAGTCAAAAATGATAGAGACTCTCTTTATTTTGAACTCAACTCTCTTTATTTTGAATCATCTCTGTGAGAAACTCTGAAGAGTTTCTGAGGAGCTCAAAGGCGCCTAGTGTAGAGCTTAGAAGTCTCAAACATAACACAATGAAAAATAGGTTCTCCTTCAAATGCAACAGCCACATCATTGGAACTTATGTGCCTATAGGCTATCAATCAAACTCTCTACTAGTGAAAGAAGGTAGATTGATACATTCCATTTCTGCAGAGAAGACAAGTTGCTTCTAGCTTCAGTTAACACTACCTGACCATCTTTTTTGTTTGTTGGCAAGAATTCTATGCTTATGAGCATCTACAGGGTGGGAGGGGGCTAATGAGGAAATAAGCATTGCAATATTGAGCTGTAAGATTCTCTTGCAATCATAATATTGCACCAAGTTAATCCAAAAGGAGCAGAGCTTGTGCTGCAATGATAGTTTTTTTATCCTGATATAAACACCAAATGTTATGATTGCCTCTGTCAATGAGGTATGATTTTCCCCCATTTTTAACGTAAAAATTTCTATAGATGTGGAAAGCTACAGATATAAATATGATATAGATATAAAGAGATATACACATGCAAATGTCTTTCCAATAATTTTGAAGTCACAATTTTTATTATTATTCTGAGCTAGTTTTCAGCTGGAGATCTGGCCATTACAAGCTGAACATTTCTATTATCAGTTCTTCAATTGTTTAATCGTATCTTTGCATCTTCATAGGTTTTCTTTGTTTCTTTGGCGGGGGAGAGTTCTGTTTTGAAAACAGAGGTGTTTTTTTAATATCTGAATTTTAATAAAGTCATATGTCCCCTATGGATAGACTAGCACAATTGCATCAGTAGAGCTAATATGATCAGATATGATCATCGTAGATTGACTAATATAATATTCATATTTAGACCTTGTGCTGTTTTTTGCCGTTTAACTTTACAATTAGCTACAAATGGTTGATACACACATCACACTAAAGCATTAATTAGAGTTTATAAACTCTGCATGGCTAGAGTCACACCAGTCGGGTTTCAGGCCGGGGCACAGCACGGAAACGGCATTGGTCGCGTTGGTCAATGATCTCTGGAGGGCCCGGGACAGAGGGTACTCCTCTGTCCTTGTTCTTTTGGACCTCTCAGCGGCTTTTGATACCGTAGACCACGGTATCATGCTGCGGCGTCTCGGTGAGTTGGGAGTCGGAGGCACCGTTATGCGGTG
>NW_015386918.1:595816-618916 GCF_001527695.2 Protobothrops mucrosquamatus | reverse complement strand
TGGATTTTACATTGGGTTTTAAATATTCGGAAGACGCAACATTAAAATTCGGTTTAATTCGGTTTTAAGGGGGGGATTGTATATATGTTCTGGTTTTAAATATGTTGTGCGCCGCCCTGAGTCCCTGTCGGGAGAAGGGCGGCATATAAATTAAATTAAATAAATAAAATAAATAAATAAATAAATTGCAAGTCTATCAAACAAACCACATTAGCATGGCATGTAAAGCCAGATAATATTGAACATATTCATACAAAATGCATGAGTAATTTAAGATGCCCAAAGAAAAGTGCATATAACACCTCTGCTCCATGAACTGCACTGAGTGCTAATTTGCATCTGGATCTAATTCAAGGTGTTGATTGTGACCTATAAAACCCTACATGACATGGAACCAGGCTACCTAGTCAACCTATTCAGGAGGGGCTAAAAGATAGCTCTGCAGCTTCATGTGGAGAGCTCAGAGGAATAGGCTGCTGTGGGGCTGGTTAGTCTCCTGAAAGGCCTCCCTTCACCTTTTAACTATTTTTAATCTCTTGCCTTCTCTTAATTTTTTTTTAATTTTATATGCTATTTTATATTTTAACACTGTATTGTACACCACTCGTATTATACACTTCCTCTTTGAGGAAGATGGACAGTTCAGAAATGTGAAAAATAAAGAAATAATCCATTAAAAATAATGATAAGCATTTATACATATATATGAAATAAGTTCCCAGTGAATCGCAAAACATAATTCTTTGTTTATATGCAGATTTAGTTTAAAAGAAATTACTTAGTTGTCCATTGTACAATAATTGTGTTTATTAATAAATCCAAGCATCAATAAAATAATCAACTAATAATACACATAACTAAGGATCATGGTCAGGAAAAAAAAAAACCCACTCTCAATTTGCCATAAAGAATGATCCAACCTGTCAAACAATCAACCTGCAGAATGTTAGAATAGCCCTACTTCACATTCCTTCTGGAAAGCTAATAGGGTGTGGCAACCATCCCAATATCTGGGGGAGCTAATAATGACACTGAAAAAAGGGCAAAATTAAAAGGTGACAGTTCTTGCAATGAAAATAAAATAGATTGTTTACCTGCTTAAAATGGAGTATTACGAAGCATAAATTAGTAAAGCTGGCAATGGTTTTCCTGTAAATGAAGTGTTATTACTTATCCATGTGTTGCTGCTTTTTTTAAAAAAGTATTATCTTTAGTGTTCTCTATGTTAGAATGTACTACTCATGTGCATGACTGTGAACCAGGTGTTGACGAGGACCTCTGAAATTTTATAAATACTGTAGGCTTCTCTTGGCAAAAATAAGGAGCAGATGCCCATATATTCAGCTCTTTTTGTTTCCCAGAGTCTCTCCAGGCATGAGTGAGATCTTCCTACAATGATGGTAAAGACTTTTCCTGGATGGTGCATAACTTGTCCAGTGACCCCAGCCATTCTTTAAATATCTGTCAGGATTTGTCTTGAATGCCAAAAGAGGCCAACTGCTGTGAGCTGATTTGTTTTCTGAAGATGAAGGCCCTGCCCCATGAAAACATCCATAAATGGATCAATCTGTAAAATGTTGTGTAGCATACACTTATAAATTACCAGGGGGTCAATGTACCTGTGTGTAGCCAAAAAACCTCTGCTGATAATGCTATGATACAGTGCAGTGTCGTATCTGTATTGCTCAGACGATGTGATTATGGACAAACTGAGCTCTAGAAATTAGATTGGTCAAAAAGCTTTGTTCAGTCGAGTGATAAATGCGGCATGCCAGGAAAACATCAAAGAGACCGCTCTTAGTTTCCCATTTAAAGAATCAGTTGGGGAATGACATGCTAAGTAATTGTGTGGCAAGTTGTGTGTGAAAAATTATCCTGCTTGCAAAAATGCCATTGGTGATAGATAATCAGAAATTTCAACGGTCCTCTACATTTAGAAAGCACCTTAAATAACGATGCTTGTATAAAACCATTTGTATTTAAGGGGAAGCCTAAATAATTTATTGCTGAGCAGAAATTTATTGCTGAGCAGAAAAGGTAGATAAATGAGGAAATCCCAATGCAGTCTATCTAGCACAGTTGCCACACTAATTACAGATCAATTACCTGCCAGTTGTTTGCAACCTTATCAAAGAATATAGTAAATTTACTGAGGGAAGAGTGTGATAAGATGACTTTTCATTATTAGAGTAGATTTGTTGGAATAACTCTGGCACTGATTTAGTCAGGGCTTCTGTAGAAGTAATGTGATCTATAGGCAAGAAGCTTGAGAGCTGAAAAGATGAATCACTATTATCAAAGTCCTTGCTTATATATATATTTTTAATGGTCATTGAAAACTCCCTATCAGACAGCTGGCCCAGTTCTCTGCACTGATTGGCAGTATCCATCTATGAGCTCAGGCAGGACTTTCCTACAGCAGGGCTTTTCAACCTTTTCACCTATTGTACCACTTTTAGGATATGGCAACATCCAAGTACCACCAGTCACCTAGCAAGGTGTCAAAAACTTGATGATCCCCCCCCAAAAAGGAAAAAAGTGATGAAGTACAGGTAGTTCTCGACTTACAACAGTTCGCTTATTGACTGTTCAAAGTTACAATGGCACTGAAAAAAGTGCCCCCCAAGCCATAGCCGAGCAAGACACCTGCCTGCCCACCCGGCGGTGCTCTTCCTCCTGTCCGAGGTTTTCATTGTTGTGAGCATTTCTGTTGAGGATTGGCAGCGGGGGTGGGGTGGAGGGGTGTTTGGTTTTTATTCCCCCCATCTGCTGGGTGGTTGCAGCAGGTTTTGGTCACTTCACATGACCCTGGGACACTGTGACCGTCATAAATATGAATCAGTTGCCAAGCATCTGAATGTAAATCACAAGACCCTGGAGATGCTGCAACATTCCAGCTGATCGGTGCTTCTTCTGGGCTCAGCAGAAGTGCCAGGATCAGTGCTGAGCTGGAGCTGGAGCCTGGCGCTGATCCTGGCGCTTCCACTGAGCCCTGACAGCCCCGAAGAAGCACTGATCCTGGCATTTCCGCTGAGCCCTGACAGCCCAGCAGCTCCAGCCATCTCTCGCTCAGGCTTGTGTGGTGCTGCCACCGGTTCAGCTCATTCCCCTCCCCCGCTACCATTTTTCTAGGATGGTCACGTACCACCTGCCAGGTGCCAATGTACCACAGGTGGTACCCGTACCACTGGTTGAAAAGCCTTGTCCTACAGCCCTTGGAGATAGCAAGAACCAAACCTGGATCTTTCTGCTCTGCCACTGAGGGATGCTCCTCTGAGCAGATCATTGATTCCAGCCCCAAATCTACCACAATGCAACAGTTCTACATTTTCAAAAAAAATAAAAAAAAATAAAAAATGGTATGGGCAGTAATAAACCGCTAATGTTCCAGTTCCCTGAAGCCCTTTATAAAACTTCTAAGCAGCTCTGACCAACACGACTTCTTTCCTACTTACATTTCACTCCCTTTTAAATATGGAATCATGATGTGTGACTTTCCATTTTTTGATGATCTGCTTCCATCTTGAATTGGATTAATTCTTATAAGCCATATCAGCAAATAAATAGCCAAGTGGCTAGGGAACTTGTAAATTGAAATTCAACACATCTAATTTCCATTTGATTAGAGAAAAATGGCATGGGCTATTGGTCCAATCCTTCAGGGTTGTTCTAAGGTTTTATTTGTTATGTATTAATTATATGATAATATAGAGATCTCTGCAGAATTATCATCTTACCACCCACCACCCCAATTTTCTATTTTCTGTAAAAATAGACATCTGCACACATCATGGAGCTAAGTATAATAATTTCCAATGTCTGAGAAAAAGACTGCTATTAAAAGACTATGATTAGGAGTGATCCATGAGAATAAAAGTCTACAAGTAGTAATTTAAAAGAATTGGCTATCCAAAATAAGGTGCAGGACTCAGGAACTTTGCTCAATGTAGGCATAGCATATTAGATAAAATATATATAGTTTTTATAGATCTCTGGAATTGAAAAAAGTGTTTTTGAAACTACCATCTTTTGGCAAGGATACCTTGGAAAACTGGAAGTGATTGATACCAATTGAAGCCTACCGACTGCTTGCTGTGTATATAATATTAATTCCCAGTCTAATGCAACTCAACTAAAATTCAAAAGGAGTTACCTCTTGAACAAGTGCAAAAATCTTTATTACTTTTTCACCCCAAATTGAGTATTTTCCTAGGGGAGTATAACATTGCTCAAAGGAAAAAACAGCATAAAAGTTAAAACACAATATACTCTTGGAAAAATACCATCTGATAAAGATATTTGTGCAATGGAACCCTTGGGAAAAGGCCAGTTCTGTGTCCTCATTAGCACTCTGTGCTGAAATATACTCAAGCCAGGACAACAACCTTTCACTACCAGACAGTATTTCAACCCATCCTTCTTAAGCTAGCTGTCCCTGCAATGATTTCCCCTGTTAGTAACAGGAATAAAGAATTTGTAGTATAAGGTAGTGCAATAGTATATAATATGCAGCTTGCAGAAGCAAGTGTTGTCTCCCATATGTTGTCTTAAATTTTAGCACAACCCTTCCAACTCATAACTTACTGATTTTTTAAAAAATGTAAAACTCAATGTAAGGAGTCTGAAATATATGTTAAAGGTAACTAGCTTTAATATTATTAAATATATATTAAAATAACTAATATCTTTACCTCAAATTTTCTAATAAATGTAGAATTGCCTGTCTCCAGCGCTGCATATGCAACAATATTTGCAGACAGAAAACTGGCCTCTGTGTGGCAAACTTTGTTAGTAAACCAGAGTAATAAATGAATTCTCTAGTACTCACCAAACTTTCACCTTATTTTCTATTGTTGTTTTCTTTTCTTTCTGTTAATCGGGGTAGATCATAACCTTTAACCCTTGACACTGAATGGTTCAACCAGAGTACAACAGATCAGAGCTGTTCTCGATGTCCTTTGCCCTCCAATATGTCTGAAAGGCAACCTTCTCACAGAATCTGAGATAATCACTTCTGAAGACTTTGCACCCCTGGGGTTTCAAACAGCCAATTTAAAATCATGATTCTAGCAAACCCTCTCTGAAAGTTACAGTGCTGACTCCTGCCTACATTTTTATTTGAACGTAGTCTCTATTCCTATTTAGAAATATTCAAGATTTATGCACAATAATGTATATATTGTGTGACCCAATCTTTCTTTCCAAAGGAGAATCCAATATCTGTTCCAAGAAAAATCATGATTAAAGATGCAAAGGATCTCCCGTATTAAACTCACCTGAATCAACTTAAGAAAATATCCAATCTTTTGATGACAGACTTTACTTTTCATTGGGTTGCTTTAGAAACATCTTTTTTTATATTAGGATTGTCAGAGAGTGGAAGTGATTGTTGTTGTTTTTTAATTAGATCTGAGTAACATAGATATTTGGGTTACATTTAAGGTAATTTTTGTTAAATAATCACCTTCATGCCATGGAATGTTCTGTGAATAGCTCTTAAAATCTTTGGAAATCCTAGAAAGATACATTTGGAAGTAATATTTTAGCTAGATTTTTAAAAAGAAAAGTAACAGCATTTTTTTTTAGTTTTCTTAAATGAATAGCTCAGCAACAGATTCTGGATGAGAAAACTCTCATTAGAATAATATTAATGATCATATAAATACTGGAGAAAATCACAAAAATGCAAAGACCTACAAATAACAATAGAATAATTATGGCAAAAGAAAACAAAGGTAACATCAATAGTAACAGGTATCTTGGGTGCACCACCAGTCATTTGCAAAAAGCAGCTTTACTTAGAACAGCTTACATCCTAAAACAGTACTTTTAACACCACCAAACAAACCCTGCGTATCCCAAAGGCACGGAAAGACTTGATAGTCTTTCCGTGGATCTGGGATAGGCAAATGCAGTCTAAGCATCTATGTTGCCAACCATAATAATAACAGGACAAAGAAGCAATAATGGGAAATGGGAAAAACTGCCAGAAATACCATTTGCCTGCAAAGAAGAATTATTTTTAGGTAGATAAAGTAATAGAAAATGAAGATGCTAAATAGATAAATTAATAGAAAGTGAAGATGCAAACGTGCTCTGGGACTTTAGAATTCAAACAGATAGGCACCTACCACATAATACCCCAGATTTAACAATTGCCCATAGGAAAGACAAAAAAGTCTGGTTAGTGGACATTGCAGATACCTGGAAAGAACAGAATAAAACAGAAAGGATTGGACAAAATCACAAAATACAAAGACATGCAAATAGAAATAGAACAACTGTGGCAAAAGAAACCAACGGATAGCAGCAATAGTAATACAGTAGGTGTCTTGAGTGCCATCCCAAAACTGGAGCACCATTTAAATCACCATCACTCAATCACAAAAGGCAGCTTTACTTGGAACAGCTTAAATCCTGTGATGATATTTTTATCTCCATCAACTGCCTATCCCAGGTCCCTGAGATAGAAGGACTTGATAGTTGGACAAAAATCCAGTCTAAACATCTGGCTGACTGCACAACCAACCACTACCACCACCATCACCACCACCACCACCATCATAATAGTATTATTATTATTATTATTATTATTATTATTATTATTATTATTATTATTATTATTATTATTATTATTATTAGTCATTGCACAGTCAGCCAAATATTCAGACTGGATTTGACATTTTCGTCTACCTATCGAGTCCTTACCAAGGACCTGGGATAGGCAGATATGGATGTTTGATAGTATTACAGATATCGTCACAGAATGGAAGCAGTTCCTAGTAAGGCTGCCTTTTGCAATTGACTAATGGCAAATTTGTCAATGCCAATGGTGTTCAAGTGGTCCTTCAGTTGTTTTGGGATTGCACCTAAGGCAACTATTACTATTGGTACTACCCTTGCTTGCCTTTGCCACAGTCGTTCTATTTCTATTTTTAGGTCTTTGTATTTTGTGATTTTCTCCAGTCCTTTCTCTTTTATTCTGCTCTTTCCAGGTATTATTATTATTATCGTTGTTGTTGTTGCTACTGCTGCTATTTAATAATAACAACAATAAGGCTTTGTAGGCTTTTAAGATGGCAGGAAAAGGGCACAGATACCAGCTATTAGGAATTTGACAGCAGGATTCACCAGGAGAAAGAGATAAATGTCTCAGAGAAGTAAATTAGCAAATCTCTGCATAGTCACCTGTGAGTGCTGAAAAAGCCCTGTCCTAAACACTGAAAGGTTGTGGTCTGTGAGTTGCTGATTGCCTCTTGTGGGAGACTGAATAATTTTTTATTTTGAGCAAGCAGAGACTGCTGTAGAAATTGTAGAAGGAAAATAATGCAGCCAGTTCCCAGGAGGAAAATGACAACGAGTGAGTTCATTGAGCAAGTGAGCAGGATTGCTAACATGAATTTGGCTGCAGACTTCAACTGGACTGAGAGAAAAGGAAGAGAGAAAACTGATCAAAGAAGCTTTGTACTGTATTCTGAGGGATTATGTGCTCAGCAGTGTGAAATGTCATTCAGGTCATCTCTTAAATAGCTGTTGATTATTAGATTGTCTAGAGATATGCTGCTAGTATAAGAGAGTATGAATATGGCTGTAGTGCACAAACCCTCATTCAGAGTTTGTATTTCTGAGCTTCAATCTCCTATGGAATTCAATTTAGCGTACATTCACATTTTTGGTGTTCACTACTGCTCGCCTAATTAAGGAGTTGTGGATAATGTGCATTTATGGGGAACTTTAATTAAATATATATGGGGTGTACAATTTTATCATGCACGGTCCTTCCAGAAAATGTGTCATTTATCTTGCTTTATTATTTTTTTCAGAGAATGGAGTAAGGCACAAGGGCATATTCAATAGGCATACTCATTTAAGGAAATTGTTGAGGAAATGTTGCAAGGCTATAGTCACTGTATAACTATAAAATTGTTGATATTAAGGGAAACCAGTATATATGGATATAAAGAAAGAAGATTGTAATAAACCCAGACAAATTATAGGTAGGTTTCCAGGGCAGCAAAGAACACCCTAATATGAAAAGGAATTCAATACAATAAGAGATTTTTGTAAAAAAAAAAAAAAAAAAAAAAAAAAAAAAAAAAAAAAAAAAAAAAAAAAAAAAAAAAAAAAAAAAAAAAAAAAAAAAAAAAAAAAAAAAAAAAAAAAAAAAAAAAAAAAAAAAAAAAAAAAAAAAAAAAAAAAAAAAAAAAAAAAAAAAAAAAAAAAAAAAAAAAAACAAGGTAAAGGTAAAAAAAAAAAGATAAATTTCAAATAATTTTATTGAGGAAAAAACCTAGAGAAAAGCAGAAGACCACAGAAAAAATTAGTAATGATCTAATTTTATTTTTTTTTAAAAAAGGATACAGGAAATAAAAATTAAAATTCAATAGGCCCAAAGAAAAAATATAAACAAGAAGCTGGATTTGTAGAGATGATTTTAGGAAGCTAAAGTTAAAAATTAGCTGAAATTGATGAAGGACAAAGAAATAGTTGCTTCATAAAGGAGGCAAAAATGCAATAAATAGCAGAGAAAAGCAGACCATTTATCTTATTCTTTCCCTGAAAAGAAAAAATAGAGTCTAAGGAAACTGTGAAGAGCTTTTGAAAAAAGGATTCCAGTTCAAGTTTTACAGGAGCACAGGGAATAACAATTCACGTAGTATGAATTTCTAAATCCAGATGAACTAGTTAGTATCAGCTGAGCAGAAGAAGAAATTCCACAGTTATTCCAGCATACACTGACATTTTTTAAAAAATCCTAGAAGAATTCGGTATCAAACCATTTCTGTGCTATTGCTAAGAAAATTATACAAATTTAGTTGCCAAGAGTCAACTTATCTAGAGGGAAAGTTTTAAAAATAATGGGTAGTTATTAGTTATTCTGTACCATTCCAGAGTGCATGACACATCATAATGGCTCTGATACAGAAAAGTAATTCTAACTGAAACTTAGAGAAAAAAAGAAAAAAATCTTAGAGGGAAAAAAAGTAAGAGCAAGTCAAAAGTATGATCAGTTAATGACAGTGCTGGTGAGTGCCCCTTTACAGGTAATCTCCACTTAGTCTATGTAATTGGGACTGGCAATTGCATTGCTAAGCAATGCGGTCCATAAAAAATGAAAAATCACCCGACCGCACCCTGCTTGCGAAGTCAGTTCTGGCTGCAGCCTTTTAAGTGAATTGCTGTGGGTCATTAAGCACAATGTCATGTGACCCCAGCTTTTGACTTCCTGCCACCTTCCCCCAATGACTTTGCTTGTGGGAAGTCGGCTGTGGGGGTTACAAATGTTGATCTCATGACTGCAGGATGCTGCAATGTTATAATTGCAAGCTGATAGCCATGCACCCACATTGCATTCTTGTAATCTTGGGAACACTGCAACAGCTGCAGATTCAAGAGCCCATTTTAACTCCTCTTATTCAGTGCCGTCATAACTTCCAATATTCATTGAACAAGTGGTCAGTAAGTAAGGGCTACTTGTATTTGAAGTGTTTAAACAGAGGCAAGAATACTCGTCTTTGAGATGAACTCCTGCACTGATCTCGAGTTTGCATTCATTGGCCCAATTGTCTCCTCTCAGCTCTGTTATTCTGTGGCTATTAAGTATATATGTCTTTTTTTCCTGCCAGATAAAAGTCAGTCTGGTTTGCAAAATTTCCTCAATAATGTTCTTTTAGTTGAAATTAGTGCTGTACCGAATGCCCCCTTTTTACCCTTTTTCACTCAAAGTAGTAGAAAAGAAATTGCTTTAAAAACTATTTAAAAAGGAGAAGAAAGGAGTTATGCAATCCTCTCATGGGTAAAAAGCAGTATTTTTGTGTTTAGTTTAGTTACAAATTAAAGGATGTGTAAGTGTTTTTTTCTCCCGCTTTATAAACATATCACTAGCAACATGTCATCTGCAACTCCTCAATTTCCAATACTCAAACTTCCATGAGTTATCTGTTTGCATGCTGTACTAACAGATCAAGAGCATGGGTGGCAGGGAATCAACCTACCTTACCAGTAAGAGTCTTTGGGCAGGAAACCCCTAATGCTTCACCTGCCTATCTCAAGTGACACAGAGAGTATCTAAATGGGGGAACTGGAAGGCAGTTCTCAGCATAACTCAAATAATTCCAAATAGGCTGTTCAAAACTCTTCAAAGCTGGAATTTGAGAGGGGGGGGAGGATGTTACACTTAGTTGCAATTTTTGGCACAGCATTGCAAGAGAAATGTATTGCAGTTGAGAAATGCCATGTTTAAATAATCTATGAAAATAATTGTGCATGGGCTAGGCTATAAAATGTTTTGAAAATATCATCCTTCTTTGCAGCGTATTAGTAAATGTGTTAACTTCTCAGAATAGAAAGTCAGCATTCTATATTATATTGATTAAATACCTGTCATCAAATTTTAGTGTGCATCTCCTGGTATTTATAAACCACAGATATTTTCAGCAAACTGCCATGCTTTTTTTAAGTATTTCTTTTTGAAAAGAAAAATATCTTGATGACAAATAACAAAGTGTATAATCACTTAACCCTGGAAGATATTTGCTAGTTGCCCAATATATTTATATGCCTAATTATTTTATTCTGATGAGAGCTGCAGTTACAAGAAGAATTAAAGAGCTCTTAATGACACCACATTTTGAACGGAATTGCCATAAGAGGTTTTACAATTGGTTATATATTATTCCACATATAGATTTTACCAATTCTATATTGCTTTAACTGGTGCTTTGATTTATTTCAATTTTCACTTCTTTATTTTTAAAGCTTTGTGACAGGTAAGAATAATTTAAGAGGAAAATACCAAAAACACTATGCCTTTCCTGCCAAGACACTAACATGCAACTAAATGTGATGCCTGAGGAGGTCAAAACACAAAAGATATGCAGCTGACTTTCTAGAAGGATGTTATGGAGAAAGAATGTAAAACATATACATGAGTTATATACAAACTGAGGTTAAAAAAAAACGTACCTTGAAAGGGTTCTCTCCAAAATGAATGACAAATAAATGTAACTGCATAGTTTTTAATCTGATTTTTATTCTGGATCAAACCATCAAAGGAAACTTTTAGGAAAGGAATGTCTGGGTTCCAACTGCCTGTGACATAATTTGGCTTAGTGTGCTATATGAATTCAGAAATTGTGAATGATAAACAATGATTTATCGCTAGGATCCCCCATCTAGCATTTGTGGGAACCAACTTGACTTTGATTACCTGCCTTGGAGTTGCCTAGATACTCATGCAAAATGAAAAAAAAATGGAACTGGCTCATTAGGTCTTTTTAAGAATGCCCTTAGTTTCACCTGAAAGCCATTTGCACAGCAGTTGTACCCATAAGATACAAGAAGCAAGTGGGTCTCAGATAAAACCACCAGAATTAGTGATCAAAGAAACGTAACCAAAGCAGTAAGCAAACATGAGGAAGCAAAGAAATTGAATGCAGACCAGAAGGAAAGTTACTGGGACCAGCAAGCACCTTGAAGAGGACGGCAAGAAGGGCCACACCATGAGTGTATTTGTGTATGTCAAAAGAATTTGAACACCATTTCCTGTCCATAAAAGCACCATCAATAACAAGCAAGGCAAAGAATTGTCTGACCAACAAAGTGTCAAGAACAGATAGTGAGAAATACAGAAGAGCTGTATGCCAGCAACAAAGAGCTTCAGTCTCCTCAAGATGATGAGGAAAGGGAAGCAGGATTAGAACCACCCATCCTTCAGGAAGAAATTATTGCAGCAATGAAGCAACTGTCAAACAAAAAGACCCCCTGTGTATAGATATCATACTTGCAAAAAATATGGGAAAGGAACATATGGTAACTGGATTGGAAATGATCAGTGTTCATTCCATTACCAAAAAAGGGCGACTCCAAGAATTGATCCAATTACTGCACAATTGTTCTCATGCCTTGCACTAGAAAGATTTATAGTAAGATTATGCAACAATGTTCGATCATCAGAAAGAAACTTACCAGATGTTCAAGCTAGCTTCTGAAGGGGCTGTGACACTCATGACTTTATTGCAAATTTGTGCTGGATCATAGAAAAAACTCAATAATATCAAAATAACTTCTACTTCTGCTTTATGGCTATAAGGAATGTAGCCAATGACAAGCTGAGGAAAACTCCAAAAGACCTGGGGTTGTCTACACATTTTGGTCAAATTAATGCAGTCACTATATACAAATCAGGTTGTTACTGTATGAATGCCATATGGAGACCCTGATTGATTCAAGATAGAAAAAGGAATGTGGCAAAGTTTCATTCTTTTACCTTTTTTATTGAAACTCCATGCCAAAGTGTTCATGAGAAAGTTGAAACCTGACAGATAAAAAATCAGAGTAAAGATTGGAGGAAATTAGATCAACAATCTTCAACATGCTGACAACATAACTTTGCTCTCAGAAATCAAAGAAAACCTGAAATATCTGATCAAAAAGATTATAGAAGAAAGTTAGAAGTTTGGCCTTTTCCTGAACATCAAAAAGACTATGCTCATGACCACGGCGAGAAATGAAAATGTAAAAATAACAATTGACTGTGTGGAGATTGAATGTGTGCAAGAATTCATTTTCCTAGGATCACTGATTGATCAAAGCAGTGAATACATTCCAGAAATAAAGCATTGAATTGCATAGCAATGATGAATAAGAACTGAGTATGGAAAAGCAAGGATATAGGCCTGGCAATTAAGTGCAGATTAGTGTGCATTATCATCTTTCCCAATTGCTAAAGTTGGACTACGAAAAAACTAGACATGAAAAAATCAATCCATTTGAGCTGTGATGTTGGAGAAGGCTCCTGCATACTCTTTGGACAGCAAAAGTGACAAACAAATAAGTACTGTATTAAACCAGAGGCACATTGCTGCAAGGCCAAATCACAAAATTCCACCTTACTTATTTTGGACATGTCATGTGGTCAAACTCACTGGAAAAAGCAGTTAGCTATGAAAGGTCAGCAGTCAAAAGAAACGAGGCTGCCAAAAAACATCATTGCCTGACACTATCAAAGTGACACCAGCCAAAGTTAAAAAAACAACAACCGAAAGCTGTACAATATAAAAATTGTGGAGGGAACTGTTTCATAGAATCACCAAGAATCAAACAAAATTGAATGGATAACCTCATCATCAAATCCAAAAACAGCAACCCAAAATAACAACACATCCCATTTTATCCCCGATCAAATACAATAAATATATCTTCTAGAATGATCTTTCTCTGAAATTCTTTCAGATAGTTGTTAATCCTTACTGCAAAATTCTTCAGTGCTTTGAACCATCTTTTTTGTCAATCCAACAAAAGGAAATTATTCCAATTGTCCTCTGGAATTGTCATTTTTATTTCCTTCTTAGTTTTTAATCCTTATGAGGCTTTCTCTTTATATCTAATAACAAATTCTTATTCAGGGTCTCTTTCATATTTCATTTTTTTTTTCATATTTTTTCAGGTAAAAACATATTTTTTTCAAGTAAATTTTGCTGCATATCTTGTTTTGTAACATCTTCAGAAAGAAACTGCTCTCAAGAAGATATACCAGAGCAGACATAATTGAATAAAATTCCCAATGAAGGTTGTGGTTCAGTTTCTCAAAGATATTTCAAAACCCTATTATAAGTTACCTGTCTTATTATGTGTCCAATCTCAAAAACATTTTTCCCACACGTTCACACATTTACTCTTTAAAGATGGTTTTAAAGTCTCAATATTCAAAGTTCTGGCTGAAGCAAGTATGGTGAATTCTCCCGTCTCTCAATTCCACTCCCACTCCTACACATCTCTGTCTCGTGATCTCTTTATGAGAGGCAACTGCAAGGAGAAACAGCTTGGGCAATCTCATGTCTCTCTCTTTTATACAGAGAACATCATAGGTGCCATTCTACTCATCAGTTCCCTTGCTAATGCTACAAATGTTGCCTCTATTTTTCCACAGAGCTGTCTTCAGTCCAGCATCTTCTCCTGGAAACCAACAATAGTTTAATTCTAATCATACATAATAAAAAATAAAATGCCCTATTAAGGAGCTAGTAGCATTAAAATGTTTACATCAAATTATTTGTTTAGGGATATGAAATCAGTCTTCCAAAGTAGGTCTGTTCAAGAATCAGATATTGCAAGGACTATTGGAGTACTTTATTGTTACAGAATGTGATAATAGAATCATGAAAGCATCCCAGAATTTCTTTTTGTCTTTTGTTATATGATGCAGAAGCAAGGTGAGGTTATTTTGAGTCTCTTCTTTGCAGTTACTTCTTTCTCAATATTTTGTTTACTGTCCTTTTTATCTGTTAATGGCTTTGGATTCCTTTTATATTTCTTCTTCCCTCTGTATACAGATTGGATTAAAAATGTAATTTTCTGAGCTATAAGTAGCAACTGGGAGAAAATTTGAATACAAATCTAACAACAAATAAATGCACTAATTTATACTTGCCATTGAAATCCCAATTTGCTATCGCTATTCAGGATGAAATTTCGAAGTGCATCCACTCCCCAAAACTTGCTTTAAATAATAGTTTCGTAAGCTATCAAAAATTCATTATACACTCCTATACATGCATATTGGGAACTGTCCTCCTATAGTTAATGAATTTCAACTTCTGCAAACATACTTGGGAATGCTAATTTTAGTCAGTATTTAGCCACTTAAGAATCTCTGTGTATATTATTATGAGTTTTGAGTTTCATGATGGAAGAAAGGCATAAAATAAAACAGAAAAAATTATATTCAAGTAAGGACATAACCTTGGATGTTCTGTCAGGCCTGGAAGATCTTAGGCAGGTTTAAATGAAATAGCAAGCTTTGTAGGGCTATTAAACAAATCTGTCCTAGATGAAGCTTCATTAGGAACCTTATAAAAAGGTTCCTGAAAGAACAACTGAAATGATCAGGGCATCCTTTTTAACAAAGGAAATTCACAAGATAAGAACTTTTTCACTTTCAGTAAGACTCATATCAAACGACTAGAATTTAGATGATCCAATTAAATTGATTGGCATAAAGTTTAAGACCAGAGAAAGAAATAAGTTTTTCCTACAATGAATAATTAACATCTAGAATTCATTTCTGAAGTTGTAATGATATGGTATTGACGAGGTTAGAGTACACATAAGAAGAATGAAATATTAGCTAGCCTTATTTTTATGATCTTTATGATAGTTAAATGTGACAGTGAGAAGCAACGCATTTCTAATTACCAGACGGAAGGGAAAAACCACAGGAGAATCCTGTTGCCCTCATATCCTGTGCTAATAAATTTCTCAGTAGCATCTGGCTGGTTAAGACAAACTATACTGAATTAGGAATAACTTTTTGGTCTAAACAATGAGGCAGTTCTTAAGTTCTTGCTACTGAATACCATTAGAATATGAAAAGAGAATATTTGGTTCAAAGAAAAGGCTTACCTTTTCCAGTATCTCATTTCCAAAGAAGTTAATCAGATGCTTTGGGAAGCCCATAAATAGGATATTAAACAACAATCCTTTAAAGACTATTGCTCTCAAGCAACTGGCAATTTAGAAATATTCTGCTATTGAATTTAAAACTATATAGCAACATTTCTTAGCATGATACTATCCAGCTGTGTGGATATTCTGACTGAGAAGCCAGGGAGTTGAAGTCTATGCATTTGAAGGATGCCCAAAATATAGTATGACTTATAATTATTAGTAAACTTATCTTTTCTACTGCACTATCTAAAGAAGTTCTTTGTTTTGTCTGTGTTATACCTTCCATTTTGCAGTATCATTGAACATTTCAGGCTCTCATATTATGAGAAAGGAAGAAAATTGTATTTGTACTTTGCCCATAGCGTGTATTATTGTCATGTTGCCTTAAGTGCCATTTCTCTAAACAAAAAGCATTAAATATTATGACCTTTCCTTGATTCCCATTTGACTTAGAATGCATGCTCTATAGTGTGGCTAACCTTGCAAACCCCAATCTGCAATTGCTACAATTTGTGACAGAGGATTCATAATCCAAGACACTGCAATGCAGAAAGAACATCGTGAAACAGATTCACATCCAGATTAAAATAGGACTAGATAAGTCATTGGATCACTGTTTCAAAGATATGTTTTTTAATTTTTTGTACCTTACCCCTTTTATCCTCATTTTTCACCATAATGAAGATTTTATCTGATTACTTTGGTTGTCTCCTTATAGTGTCGCAAAGAAGTTTACAGAAAAAAAATTGAACCTAAGAAAGTCAGAAGAGTTTAAATTCTACTGGGTTTAGTGTGGCTCAATCTCATCCAAATGGCAACTAATGCACCATTTCTATGCCATGATTTACTACATCATGGTGTCAGTAAATCACAATTAGCTGAATTTAAAGAATATACTAATTCAAAACCATGATTCACCATTCACAATGTTTGGATTTGCTCAGCAGACTAAATCAAAACTAACTAACCCACTAATGGGCACACAATGTGTGCTTCTCCTAAGGTTATTAACTACAATTCCCACTACAACTCCCAACAGAATTATAGATGATTGTGTGGGAGATTGCAGTATATGAACCAGTTCTGTTCAAAAAATGGAAAGTTAGCTTAGATGATGATGGAAAGTTTTAGTAGCCTTTGATGTGCCCCTCAACTTGCTCTCAGCATAAAATAATCTAATCTGTTGTCTGCTTTCAAATATTTTAAAAATTGCTTAGAGGAGACAAATGTTACACAGCAGAATCAAGCAGACACTCCTTACTGACATTTACTGAAAGTAATTTTCCTCTACAGACTCTTATAAAAATGCAAGTCAGGTACTGTCTGGAAATGTGGGTATTTTAAAGTGAATGAGGAATATGTAATTGTGAGACAAAGTAGTGTGGCAATTTTAAGTTAGCTTTATGTGAGAAACTGGGGAGGGGATATGGGGCATCAGGGAGAAGCAATGATGCTGAAATATTTCCCCAGGGCTAAAGAAGGTAGCTGAAGTAGGCCGTTTACTTTTGTCTTGTAGACTTTTGTGTTGTTTTTAGTTGTTGGACCACTAATTCCATGAAACTGTTATTTGTCTTACTGGATAATTTGCAGTGTGCCAGTCAAGGCTTGTAGTTACTTTTTTATTCATATGCATAATAGAAAATGATAGTGATCCTTTAACTTGAGATCTAACTATCCCTGACATTAAAAAAAATTCGAAGAAAAGAATGCTGATTATGGCCTCTTATATTTTGGAAGAAGAACTGCTAAATGGATAAGAAGAGCTAAACAGTGCAAAGTAAATAGAAAAAGGTTCAGCAGAGGCTGGAAAATGTTCTCCTTTGCTTGCTCATCTGGTTGCTGACTGTCTGAATAAGTAGTCTGAATCCAGCATGTTATATACTTGATAAACTTTTAATTATAATTAGAATCAAAACAGAAAGGATCTAATGTGATGGATTTTTTTTTAAAAAAAGAATTCCCTGAAAGGTTATGGGCAGAACTGGCTTATTTCAGAAGGCAAACATCATAGTGTACTTAGGTGTACAAATATCCTCTACTCTGCCCAGTTTTTAGGCAGCATAGAAGCAAAGCTGCTTGGATAACATTTCTACAATACACATATGGTTTATGTTCCAACATTATTCCTTCCTTTGGACAATGTATGTGATCATCCAGAAAGAAGGGAGAGTTAAAAGTTGGTACTCCACACATTCTCACCAGCTTTCTCTAATGGGTGAACTGGGAAGGGATGACCAAAACAGGAAGCAAGTTGATATGTCTGCCCCCAGATCTCATACACCTAAGAAACGCAGCTCAGACAATGATATTTGGATTATACTGATGCATTTCTGTAAGATATCTCATTTTTTCAACAAGCATGAACATTTGGGATCCAACTTGTGAAAAGTTTTGCATTCAGAATACTTCACTAGGACAATTCCTTTAATTGCTTTCCTAATAATTTGTGACCAAATAAGTTTGAAAAAAAGATGCAGGCATACATATTACAGTTTCCTACTACTACTCAGTTTCCTTGAAATTGAAATGCTATCCCTACTACTGAAGTATAACACACAGAATATAGAAAAACTTACTTCTGAGTAAGCATGCATAGAATTAAACTGCACTACTGTCAGTTGTTGTTTTCCCCCCTCCAAGAACAAAGGCATAGCTTCCTTTTATTGTAATTTTTGTGAGACAAGAATGCCTCCCTGTGCACAAGTTCCATTTACAAAAAAATTGCTATTCTTTGATGTAGTCCATTTAGTTTGCACTTCTTTTCTTTTAAATGCACGTGTTGGTCCAAATTAAATGGTGAGAGAGCAGACAAACAAGCAAACAAAACATGCCTCTCTTGGTGCTGACTCTCAAATTGGTTCCTTCTTGTTAGGGAAGACCATCTTTTATTTTTAATAGAAAACGTCTGACAGAGACAAAAGACTAAGAAAGGAGTGTGCCTCATGTGAAAATGCCGATGGGGAGAAAAAATCTCAACCATCACACAACACCTCGGTCCCTGTAAATGAATCAAGCATTGTTGAAGCACATTGTAATTTATCCAGCTGTGTATCTACATCTGTTAGCTTAATAGGTGTCACAAGGCTCAATTTTAAATGACTTCAAATCTATAACTTTGCTCACACAATAGACTTCAGGAAAGGGGAAAAGAGGCTTCGGTGTTAAAAGACCCTAGCTCACTGTATCAATTCAATCAGCCGAATGGCTGACATTAAAACTTTCTATCCTCCGCTACAGCTTTTCCCTATCTCAGCTTCTTTGCACTATTCCTCCTCCCTTTGCCCTCTCCATCAGTCTCCACAAATGTTCAGGAACATGCATTATAGATGAACAAAGATGCTCTATTGTTTGTGGGATGCCATCCCGATTGAGGTTTCTTACAAAAGATGTATATGACATGCTGCCATTTTCCCTCTTAATTACACCTGAAATTTCAGCTATCAGGTTCAGCGTCCCATTCGTTCTTGTTTCCCAAGTTGAAACTTTTTTCAAAGGCTTTCTTATTTGGCTGTTGATGACTGGCAGGAAATCATGCCTCTGAAATTGACCTTGATTTAAAGTATGGAAGGGGGACATATCTCTTAGGTCTCCTCCTTTTGCCTTTTCTCAAGTTTGCAAGTAATTGGCAAGAACTTTCTCCCTTGTCTATTTCTTCCGTTGCACAATATCCTAGCAAAAGTTATGTACAGTAGCATCCTAATTTGTTCAGTGTGCCACAAAAATAATTTGTATACATACAAAAATAGCATGTGGTTTCAGCTTAATAACAAGTTAGAAAGCACAATCATATGCATATTTGCATAGAAGAGGCACAACATCCATTGAACCCAGAGAAGATAGGATGGCAACTGAACTCCTTCACACAACTAGTTAAAAATGATTGAAAATGATTGATTAGTATCTGAGTAATGAATTCAATTTTGCATTGTTTAAAAATAAATTAAAAAGTAAGAAATTTTTTATATTTCTGAGTTAACCAATGCAGCAGAGGGAATCTAGTGAAACATACCTTACTCTGTTATTCACTGTTATATTTTATTTATTTTTTTAGATAGTAGGCTTCCTGCAGGTTTTAGAACAATCAATATTTCTCACTTCTATCTAACCATCACTGACTGTGCAACTTCCATTAATTTTAGCAGGGCTTGGTTTTAGAGTCTTTTATTGAAATGAATAGAATTGTGCACCAGGTGTCTGACATATTGTTAGTGCAAGCTGTTAAGATAATGGAACATGATTAATTTGCCTTGCTTTTCTCTTTCATAATGATACAGTAAAGTTCACTTTTTCTAGGATTACCTTTGTTAGGGATGTAGAAAATAGCATCATGGTGTGTGTTTGCACCTGTGGCTTTTAGTCTGTTTCTTTAATATCAATTTGTCTGTTAGTTCCCAGTTCAAACTTATCTCTCTTCATATATAGACAATTCCTTTTCCTCAGCCATATAGGCTGAATATAGCCCAAATATATAAGAAAGAAAATGCCTAAAGAAAACCAAAGAAGATCTTAAAGTCCAAACTTAGTGATGGAAATACCATTAATAGCAATAGCAATAGCACTTAGACTTATATACCACTTCACAGTGCTTTACAGTTCTCTCTAAGTCGTTTACAGAGTCAGCATATTGCCCCCAACAATCTGGGTCCTCATTTTACCAACCTCGGAGGATAGAAGGCTGAGTCAACCTTGAGCCCGTGAGAATCGAACTGCCAAACTGCAGGCAGAAGAAGTAGCCTGCAGTACTGCATTCTAACCACTGCGCCATCACAGCCCAAGGTGATTCCAGTCATTAGACATGCAGCTGGACTGTGTTCAAACTGAAGTAGAAGCCCTGGGTAGGAAAACAGAAAAATATGACATTGAATCATGTCTTTGAATAACATTGAATCACAATGCAGTGATATTGACATAAAGATGGGTCATACAATAAATCAATCCAAAGTGGATGGACTTGATTAGAGCAGCAATGGTACACTGAAGGCCTGAAGGGCTAGACAGGAGATAGATGATCCTGGATAAAATCTTTCAATATGATTGCTAAGAGTCAACATTGACTTGATGGTACATAAATAAATCACACAACCATCCCCTTGCTTAGAAAACTTTCTTCCATAGCTTTCCTTTCTTGATTTCCTGAAGGACATATCCTACAACTACTACTTTCCATCTAGAATTAATTTTGCTAGTGCTCCCTGAAGAACTCCCTGGAAGATGCAGTGGCAATATTTACTATCTCCTTGCTTCTCCTGTTCCACTGCTCCTCTTCATTATAAGTTCTTTTTCTTCCTACTGACTATCTATGACAGTGGTTCTCAACCTATGGGTCGCGACCCCATTTGGGGTCGATCGACCATTTCACGGGGGTTGCCAAGCAAGGCTGTCCACCATTTTTTTCCCCCTTTTCCGGCGGGTGCCTTACCTCCCTTGAGCTGGGCCAGTTGGTGGTCGGCCTGCTCCGTCTCTGCCGCTTGCCAGCCACGCCTCGGCCGGCGCAGGGGGCGGAACCATGCATGCACAGCGCTCCCGGGCAGGGAAAGTCCTCGACTTACGACCGGTTTAGTCCTCGACTTATGACCGGTTTGGTCCTCGACTTACGACCGGTTGGGGGTTGCGGCATTAAAAAGGTTGAGAACCACTGATCTATGACAATATGCTGTATCATCAACTTGTCCTACAAGTATCAACTACAATTCTCAGAACCTCCATCAGTGTGCTGGGAGTTCAGTACCTTTGCAGCAACATAGGCTGTATCTTTAGCTCTTTCACATTTTTAAGTTTACAGCCTTGCCTTATTTTTCTCTATCAATATTCCAACCTTTCTTGTTGATTTCAACATTCTTGCTGACAATTTCAGGCCCAGCTGACTGGCCCAATCAGTCAGGCTGATGGATTCTTTTTTAATCTCTAAGAACTACTCTGTTATTAGCCTTTTCTAGATGGCTTTTTTCTGACCGTGTTAAGCAACATTTCAACATTGCTCATTCTCTGTCTTTGGTCTCCCCTACTTTCTGTGACTTGTGATGAATTGTTGCTGGCTCAGAAATATTCTAGCCTTCTGTTTATTCCCATTCTCTGCACCTACATATTATCAGTTCTTCTCTGTTTCTGCCTGTTGCCTCTGGGTTTTTATTTTTGTTGTTTTGGATCACTTTCCTGGTCAAGCAAAGCTATTGTCGAGCTGAAATGAAGTACATGATGCATTGCATTTATTCACATCCATCTACTATTATGTTAGCCTCTTACAGAACTTCTGGTTGCATGAATTAAATTTATTTTGTAATATATTGAGGTAGAGATCTTTCTTTTCCTTATAATAATCTGTAAAGCACAAGTATATTGATATGCAGTTATTGTCATAATTAATATCCTTGATCCTTGGCTCACCTTCTTATTCACTGATATTATTTCCTTCCTGCACTTGAAAGTCATTTACTATATGCCTACAACATCACTGCCAAGGACATTTCTATATAAACAGGTGATACATAAAATTAACCAGTATTCAGTAGTCCAGTATAATAAAACAAGCTTGTTAGGAATAATGCAGAATTATTTTTGATTGAATAAATTATAGTGATTTTTCTCAATATATCTACTATTGGAAAGTCCAGTTTTTCCCCTCTAAGAAAAAAGCAAGCTTGGAAAGGTTCAATTGATTTTAGACAAAGCAGAGACAAATAAAAACATGGTGCAAAATAAGGGAGCTATTTGTATTGTTTAGAATCAGAAATTAATTGTGGTCTTCTAAATATCATGACATTCACCTAGAAGACTAAATTCAAGGTTATCTGCAGCAATGACCAAACAATACACAGTTTGTGTTCAGAAAGAATTGGAGCAAATAAGTATAAATTAAATCTATCTTATGGAGTAAGTATTTGTTAAACTTAAAATTTAAATAGAGAACCAGTTTGGTCTAATGGTAAAGGCACCAACCTAGAAACCAGGAAATTATGAGTTTTGAGGCCTGAAAGCTGGTTGGGTGACTTCAGGCCAGTCATTCTCTCTTAATATAACCCATCTCATAAGGTGGTTGTTGTGCGAAAAATAGAAAGTGGAAGAAGTATTAGGTTTGTTCACCATCTTAAGTTATTTTTAAAGGTAATAAAAGTGAGATCTAAATATATGCATAAATAAATATATGACAATTATAACACAATTTTTCTCTGGAGGAAAAATAATATATATATTTGTTCTACTTTGAGTAAAGCAATTATTTAAATGGTAAAGGACATAGTTTTATTTTAGGCACCCACATCTAAAGGAAATGAAATTATGTAATAATCCAATGGGCATGATGTTCAAAGAAAGAAAACAAAATAATAACAGCACCAACTATAAACAGCCTTGTTTAAAGCAGTGCAATGGTCACCAAATTCCCACTTAATGAGATTTTCAATTTCTTTCTCTAATCTCATACAACAATTCTGTTTATTTCTGACTTCTGATCAAATACAAGGCCTTTCTATGAATAAACAACAAAGGGTTTTCATAGAAAACCCTTTTCAAGAATGCAGAATAGAATTGTGGCAAACGAGTGTACTGAATAATAGCACGAATTTTAACTTGTGTACCAGTTATGCCCATTTGTTGCAGATAGTGATTTGAATACCATCATCCCTCAGTCAAATTATAGGATATTACAAATGTTTC
>NW_015386918.1:572119-595768 GCF_001527695.2 Protobothrops mucrosquamatus | reverse complement strand
ACAAGGCCTTTCTATGAATAAACAACAAAGGGTTTTCATAGAAAACCCTTTTCAAGAATGCAGAATAGAATTGTGGCAAACGAGTGTACTGAATAATAGCACGAATTTTAACTTGTGTACCAGTTATGCCCATTTGTTGCAGATAGTGATTTGAATACCATCATCCCTCAGTCAAATTATAGGATATTACAAATGTTTCCACAGAAGATAATTTAAATTGCATAAATATGCAGCTTTTAAAATTATAGATATCTAGGAAATTGTACAAGTGAGTCCTGTATAATGTGATCTTAGATTCAGACAGCTGCATTTGCTCTCCAGCACAATTTAATCCAACTTCTTTGATTTAAAAGAATGAATGCTATTTGTCTGAATATTTATAACTTATAACTTAGTCTATATCAATAGAGCTCAGAATACATGCAATAGTTAAAATACAATTAAAAACACCATAAAACAACCACATATGCCCATGGATTCAATGCAATCACTATAACCAGAAGTTAATTATCAATGCTCAGCTGCAATAAGAAAGATGGACTGAATGTCTTAGGAAGTGTTTTTTTATTATTATCATTTTCTATCATTATATGTACTGTTCTCCAGTATATAATGTAGACGAGATTGCTCTTAATGGTGAAGTATCTGTATACAGAAAGACACGTTTGTTCAATCAATGAAGTCAACATCTAAGTATATTTGGGGGCAATGAGATCTTTATGAGAGCCAGTTTGTCTTGTGGTTACCTGGTGATGTAGAAACCAGGAGATTGTGAGTTCTAGTTCCAAAAAGTGACTGGTGGTTTTGGGCCAATCACTCTCTCTCAGCCCAACTCATATCATAGGCCTGCTGTTGTGGGGAAAATAGGAGGAAGAAGGAGTATTAAGTATATTCGCTGCCTTGAGTTACTTATAAAGTAATTAAGGCAGGATAAAAATCTAATAAATAAATAAATAATCAGGAGTTTCTCCTTGTCTGAAATTGCCTGATAGAACAAAATTAAAGTCTCCCCAATTGTGACCTAGTCTGATTTGAATTATTGCTCTAGATAAATTTGTCAGATCCTCTCTTTTCAACATTTGAAAATCGTTCACCCCCAGTATCATTCTTTTAACACTTCATCTGATATGATGTTGTTTTGCTTGATCTAAATCAGGGGTAGGCAACCTTGGCTCTTTTATGACTTGTGGACTTCAACTCCCAGAATTCCTGAGCCAGCCACGCTGAGGGGAAAGGGAGAGGTTTCCAAACTGAGCCATGGTGGCTCAGGAATTCTGGGAGTTGAAGTCCACGAGTCATAAAAGAGCCAAGGTTGCCTACCCCTGATCTAAATAGTTTTCATAGTTGTACATACAGATTTGATTGTGATAGTTCCTTTGTAAGTAGTGTAAATAATATATTATTAATGGATTGTCTTTTGTTAAAGATCCCTGAAGCTATATTATAGAATGTAGATGCAATAAATAAAAAAATTATGCTAGTAATACAAATAACCATAGTCAAATTATTAGGAAAATTCATAATTAGATAATGTTTGATGCTGTCAGAATTTAATATGGACTTTTAAGACATTTTTGTATATGTGGAAATTTCCATTTGCATGTTAAAATATTGTACTCTTCAAAGTTAATCAAAGAACTAGAAATTGCATACAGCTTAAGTCCCAAAAAGGTTTTAAGTCCAAAATCGTGGGTTAAAAAAACAGAACCAAACATTATTTTGGCTGTTCTTAGGTGAAATTACATGCTAAGAGATTTGATGTTACAATGTCAGCACAACTCCATATCTCTCCTTATATGCGGTTCTTCAGGAACGTTCCCTGTAATCAGTGCAAATCAAAATGAAGATATTATTTACTTTCTGCATGGAGCTAGGATTCAAAGATCTAATCATAGGATGCTGCATCTGTAACAGGTTTTTTCTTCTTCCAGTTTTTTATATCACATGCCATGTTTTCTTTGGCCCCCATAAATATCCCAGGAAAAGCTATTCGGAGCAATATGTGAACTGCCAAGAATTATTTTGATTGCAGTTGCATAGAAGATGTATAATAAAAAATACATAAATTTATTCAGCTTGTGGGAATTTCAGTGGAAAATTTCTCAATCAATTGTATTATTTCCACAAATGCTTTTTTTTCCTGTAGTCTAATAGCATGCAACCAAATTACATACAATTCAACATGTTTTATATTTACTTCATTCTAAGAATGTTTTGAATAACTTAAAAAAAGTATTCTGTGCTGAATCTTAAATTAGTAATACTGTAAATCATATTTACTTAGTAGCGTATGCCATTCACTTAATTGTGGCATATGCATACAATTCATAATTATATAATACCTTTATTAGGATTTGAGAAACTTGCATGCTCTTTGGGGTTACTTTGGTTTATTGTGAAAAAGTATTAAGTATTAACTAGTTGTTGCAATCATGATTTTTCTTTATACTGAAGGTTGGGCTACCAGTGAATTGCCACAATTTTCATCTTTCTTTATAAGTACAATAGTGAGCAAATTCGTACACATATAGTTTATGTACAAGAAAAACCTCTCTCTTCTCCTGATACAACCAAAACTTGCATTCCCCTATAATAAGGGTTTGCAACCTTGACAACTTTAAGACTTGTGGACTTCAGTGCCCAGAATTCTTCAGCCAGCTATGCTATGCTGGCTGAGGAATTCTGGGTGCTGAAGTCCACAAGTCTTAAAGTTGTCAAGGTTGGAGACCCCTGGCCTATAACATGGGTAAGTTGGGATGAAAATATTGTGTCCTGGCAAGCAATATACACTGGCTTTCTCTTTTCCCTCCCCAAATTTAATGAATAGAACTTCTGTCTTAACCGTACAAGTCAAATTCTGTGTTATCTTTTCTTCTTTTTCCATCTTCAAGCTGTGAATGCCATTATTGTAGTCATCAGGTGCCACTCCCACCTTAGAGGGATACACAGAGTTTTAACTTGTGGCCAAAAATGCTGCGGAAGAGACAAAAAGCCTAATTAGATAAAGTTACCCAAACTAATAACATGGACCAAGTATGCTCAATGACAGAGAAGGTTGACCACCTAAGGGTAAGGACAGAAGATAGTGTAGAACAACTGGCAGAATTTTACAACTTGTGTCATCCTGTTACGTCGTTGCTCATATTACAAAAACAGCATCACTCCGGACAATCCAATGCAGCCAAATGAGAGCAGAATGTGCTGAAAAGCCACAAAAAGCAGAGAGACAAAATAAATTCAGATGTAATACAGATACTGTATTCAGATGGAATACAGTATCCAAGAAGTTGGCACAGGTCACTGACTGCAATATGATCCATGTCTTCCAGGTCCCACTTATATTATATATTACAGTAGTTCTTAAACTTGGGATAATTACCCCCAAAGGCGTAATTTGGGCATCTCCTGGATAATGGAACAATTTATAATTGCTTGTTTGTGAGTCAAGATCCAGTTTGAGAGTTCTGCTGCTGAGATGCTATGTAAAACAACAGTGTCTTTTGTATTTGTGTGTGTGTGTGTGTGTAGGTAATAACATTATTTGAGACCAGGAAAAGGGGTTATTGCATCAAACAGTTTAGGAAACACTGATTTGTTGGAGGGATACTATGGATTAGTAACATGGAACTAGTTTTCATTGAAGTTGTAAATTTGTCTCTTGGCTGTGTTGGTGTCAAAGCTGTGACAATTAACAAATTGCAGCCATTTTATCTTTTGCTTTCCTTGTGCTTTTTCTGTTGTTTGGGATTCTCAGATGTAGAAGGGGGGAGGGGGAAATGCTTGAGCATTTTCAGTTAGCCTAAACAATTGCAGCTGGGTGAGCTTCAAGGTCAATTCTAGATAAAGTTTTAGCGGGCTGAAAAGTGGGGAGGAGAGCCTGCGTTTTAGATTAATTGGTGAATGTGATTTATGACAGCCTTTCTGGAGTGGAATTGCAACTTGTTACATTGTATCAGAGGGGAGGGAACTTTAGTCTTGGGTTCAACTATGTAAGTGCCGATACTTTGTTTCCTGAATAAAATGTTCTATAATAATAATAATAATAATAATAATAATAATAATAATAATAATAATAATAATAATAATAATAGAGTTGGAAGGGACTTTGGAGGTCATCTAGTCCAACCCCCTGCTCAGGCAGGAAACCCTATATCATTTCAGACAAATGGCTGTCCAGTCTCTTCTTAAAAACTTCCAGTGTTGGAGCATTCACCGCTTCTGGAGGCAGGTTGTTCCACTGGTTAATTGTACTAACTGTCAGGAAGTTTCTCCTTAGTTCTAGGTTGCTTCTCTCCTTGATTAGTTTCCATCCGTTGCTTCTTTAAGGAAGAAATCTTTGCCTTGAAGTTCTTTTAATTGGTTTCATCTATTGGAACCAAAACAATTGGTTGATATAACAAAACAGTTTTTTACTATCTACCTACCTATTATACTGAACTTTCTTAGCCTGTTTCCTGCCCTTTCTAATTTTCTATGTGGATGTTGTTATTCATTTCCATAATGGTTTAGTCATTTACTAAGATCTCCCTTGCATTCTGGATATAGTTCAGATACAGCTTGCTAACTGATCTTAGTCTTTAAGAACTGTATGAGTATGTCCATCTGTGATATACACTGGTTTCTAATTAGTGTGATTTACTTAAACATGAGAAATATACTTCTACATCATTTGTTGAAACGTTTTAAATCCAATAACTATTTGGCACAGGTAAAAGGCATTAACTGCTTTGGGCAGGTGTAGAAAAAAAATACCTCGTTCTATATTTGAGGATGATGTTAAGTTAGCACATTGCAATATCAAATCATTCAACAAATGGAAAGAGCATTCATTTATCACCAATTACAGCGATTGCTTCCAATATAGTAATTAATTAGATGGACTTTGGCCAGTTCTTCATTCATTATATATTTATGAAGCATTACGTTTCCAGGGATATTCAAATGACTTATTATACAACAATTGTTGCACATTTTCTATGTGTAAAAACAAACAAAAAATAATATTGAGATAAAATTATATTTGTGATGGACTTTCCTCTTTGGCATGGCATGTTGCCTCCGAGTTCTCATCAACTATTAGCAATTTCTTGTGCAAAAGGGAAACAAAACAACCAATTCTACATGCAGAAAATTCCCATCAATTTTTAATATAGCATAGCATCAACTCTCTTCCATACACAAAGAGGAAAAGTATTGTATATATTGTACCATTTCTCAATTCGGCCAGCCCCTGAAGAGCATCAGAGTTAGGTTCTATGTAGCTGCTAACTTTTTATATATTTCAGTTACTTGTTTTCAAACTTTATCTCTCTGTTTCCTTGTCTAGATTTCTTTTCGATCTACCACACCTACCACTCTTCTACTTCATTCACAAACTGCCTCTTCAGCATCTTTAGAAAAATAGTGGTTTGAAGACTATCATAAAACATGTCTGACTTTTTGACTCCCTAAATTATTATTCTCTTTGAAGTGATACTGTTCAATGATGTTAATTATATTTCTATATATGCTTTCTGAGTTCTAAATTCTTGGGCTGAATTTCAGTGAGCAGACATGAATATGTGGGAAAAGAGAACCCATCAGAGTTTCATATTCTCTGCTTATGATACAAATCTGCCAACTTGTCATCTTAGAGTTTTGTTAGACTACATATCCTATTATCTCCAGCCAATATGATCTTCCCCAAAAAGATGCAAGCTCCTTTTCTAGAACACCATCTTAGTTATATGACAGGAAAATGCAATTAAATATTTTTATCTGTGCGTGCTCATATAAAAGGCTACAATGTGCAAATTACTAACTTTTGGATGATCTATATTGTTTTTATAGAAAAGACAGAAAACCGAATTAAATCAAAGCAAGCCAGAACTGTCCTTTTCTAATATCATCCTTGAGGATTAGATATTCAACATATTTATTTTTCTATAGATGAATATCAACAATTTGATGAGTTAATTCACTGAGGATTAGGCATATGTACACTGCTATAGGTTTATTGCCTGAACTGAAGCATTTATTTAGATATGGAAGAGGCCCCCTTTGTATATTGCACTATTGAAAGAGATACAGGCAAAATTTAAAATTAAAATTATATATAAATAATTTATCATTAGTGAATGCTAACATTCAAATATATGTAAAATACTGAAATGATTAAATGTGAATCTAAATGGGCCCCACATTTTATTTTGTGGTTTTTATGTCATGAGGAATATTTTTGTGAAATGTTTTTAACTAAAAAGAAAAAGATATCTCTGTGAAGTAGGGACATTATTATGCATATAATCCAATTAATTATGTTACACAGATGAATTGTTTGGCCTCAAGTTCTCAGAAATGCAGAGTCAGAGCAAAATAATTTGGCTGTGTGTATGTACATAGCAGATGCTTCGGGCTCTGCTTCTTCAAATGTGTTAATATATGAGAAATACACATACTGTAGCTACTTTGTTGATGACCTTATCCGTGCATTCCTTGAAGTGCTCAGAGCTGTCTATGGCCGAAATCATGTAAATGCAGCTTTTAAAAACACAGTCAGAATCACATGTAAATGCTTGGTTTTAAATTTAAATATAAATACAGTCATTTATATACCATGAATAAGGACAAATTGATTTTACTACCCATTTCATAGAATATGCAATACAATAATATTAAAAGCAAATTAAAATGTGATATCTTGGTTGTTAAAAATACTGTTGGAAATGAATCTGCACTATTACTGAACCTTGTCACTGAGTTTACAAATCCTGTAGAAACAAAGTTGAAAAGTGCAGAATGGTAGAATGGATAGCACATAGTTTGCAAGACACGGAAAGACTTTTGGAGTCTGTAATATTGATATATTTTATTTTCATGGATAGTGAAAAATTTCCCTTCAGTCCATCTCGCTTCACCCAGCCCTTAAAAGGGACTTAACCAGCCAACCCCAGAGAAGAATCAAACATTCTGCTGTGCTGTCTTTTGTTGTACATAAGTACTCTAATGTTGTAATTAGTTGCTATTAGCCATGTTTATAATCCTATGAGATCTGAGGCAGCTTAATTAGGAGAAGGCATGGGCACTATTGTGGCATGCAATGGGCATCTGGAACCAGTGAGCTGACCCTTGCCTTAATTCATTTCATTTGAACAAAACCCCTGTAATCCAAAGGAAGGATTCTTTCATTACTTAGAGACAAGCTATTGATACACTCTTTGTTTTAGCTGAGCCTTGTTTCTGAACATAGGATAAGATACAAACAGAACTATTGTGATTTAATTCCAACATTTGCCTAAGGATTGCCACCTTAAGTCTTTTTTCCCCCCAGTACTCTTTGTTTTCATGTCTGGTGTTGAATCCACAAGGCTAATCCAATTTGGTTTTCAGCAAATTATGGCTCCCAGCATCAATTAAGAAACAGACATCAAATGAATGGATACATAAATGTGCATGTGATTTTTGTCAACGCTGCTAACATCGGATATTTTGCATTGACAACAGATGGAAATGTAGCCATCTTTTTCCCTTTCTCTTTTAGAGTTAGATGATGCTGGGAGGAGGGGGGATGTGAATGAGAATCTAGCTAGACATAACACTAAACTTAGCGTGAGAAATGTGCATGTGATTTTTGTCAACGCTGCTAACATCGGATATTTTGCATTGACAACAGATGGAAATGTAGCCATCTTTTTCCCTTTCTCTTTTAGAGTTAGATGATGCTGGGAGGAGGGGGGATGTGAATGAGAATCTAGCTAGACAGAACAACACTAAACTTAGCGTGAGAATCAAGGTTATTGAGCCAGAGCTGATAAAGAATTGGGCTGGAGAACTGGAGAGGAAGCCCACGCTTCAAGCTAATTGGAGAATGTGATTTATGACTGGTAATTGGAGGAGGGAATTGTGCTTTGATACTATGTGCCCAGGGGAGGGGAATTCAGTTTTTGGCTTCGATTATGCAGTGCCAATATTATGCTACTCGAATAAAAGATTCTTTAAGGTAAACAATGCCTTGAAGTTCTTTTGAAGAGTTTCATCTATCAGAACCATGACAATTTTCTTATGGGATTTTATTTTCAAATAAGAGTAAACAAAAAAGGCAACAGAAAAGAATGTGCACAATAATATACATGGACAAAGATGGTGTATTAAAACATTTGGACTGGCATTGGTGTACAGCCTGAACTCCCAATGAGTATAGCTGAGTATACAATGTGGCATGTATTAAGTTTCTTAATAATGTTTTAAATGTAACCTAACATCAGATAGCTACATTTTTATATAGTATATCAAATAATTAAAGGGAACTAAAATATCTAAATAATTCAGATTACACAAAAGAAAACTTACCTTCTGTCATGATTTGGTCAGCACGAGCATTTAGCTAAGGCAGTTTGGTTGACCATAAGAAAATATCTACAATATACCCTCATTTTTTACAAGTCCATTAAATATGATAAAAAGACCATTCATGCTTTCCACAATTCCAGTAGATTTCAAGCACCTTTATTCCTACTCTCATTTGCCAATGGTACATCATTATAAAAAATATCTTTTAAATTTTAATTTAAATTTCAATCCTTTCAGCCACATATTTTCCCATTGTTCCCAGTATATTTGGTCCAAAGTTTTTAGCTCATGTTATCATACACTCTTTCACTTATTCTTCTTCCAATTCAAATTTCAACAAAAGTTTATATACTTTAGTAATTACATGTTTACAGTTGGTACATAGTTCAATTTCAAAATCTATCTTATGCTGTTCAGTTCCAAATGTCCTCTTTCTCTTAACAGTGCACATGAAAACTATCGAAAGCTGAATATTTTTGCAACTAATTTCTTGATTTTATCTTATATTCGCCATGCTTTAAATATCTCTCTATGTATTATCTCTCTTTTCCTGATTCTTAGCTTTTTAATGCTTCTTGTGGCAAAACCATTAAAGACACAATTTGGATTGATATCTATTCCCTGTTCTCAATTATGACACTTCCAATATAGTTATTTTTTAAATCCATATAATCATATAACTTTATTATACCATAAAAATCCATGCCATCCAAATCTCAAGTCACACTCTTGTAAAACGCTCTTATTTCTCAGCAGTACCCTTTTTTCCATCCAAACCAATATACAGTTTCAAACCAGGAAGTCCCAATCTTCCTCAACCTTTTGTATCTTGAAGGATTTTGTACGTGACCCCTGCCTTTTTCCTTGCTGTACAAACCAGATATATGTATTCTGGCCTTTATTAAAGCATATTACATTACATTCTCAGACAGCTAAGAGCTATAGTAACTTCCAGGGACATCCATACAAGGTGTCAATGGCAGCTGCCACCTTAGCCCTTTTTTATTCCACTGGCAGATACCTCGGTTCCAGCTATTTTTGTTAATAAATATAAAAATTAGCCCTTTGTTCCTTATAGGCAAAGCACTTGAAACATTGAACTTCACTGACGAGGGTTGTAAGAAATGGTATTGTGAGTCAACCTTATATAGTTAGGCTGGCAATAACTATGATCAGTGATCATAAAGCACATTGGTGGGTTTGATGGATCAACAGCCTGATTTTATTTAAGCAAGCTTATTCTGTGTATTTGAATGACAAGGGAGAAGCAAGAGCACTGTAACATATGCACCATACAAATGTCCCTCGGCACCATTGCTCTTTAAATAAATATGCTAATTAAGATCAGACTATAGTGTTCAGTACATTGTTACCCAATTTAATTTTTATCCTATTACTTGATCCTTATTTGCAAAAGAGGAGTTTAATAGGACTGTCAGAAGGATGATTTTATTTCCCTTTGTAAAGAAAAGTCTATTATTTGCATGTTAGATAACATCAGTTGTCTTTTACAGAAAACGTTATGTGTAATAGGCAGTTATGTCCTCTGTATTGAAGTTATTTTCCCCTGCTTCCTCAAGATCTCCTGATTAAAAATGTCACATTAGTAAAGTCAAAATCCTTTTTATTATTACTATACATGCTTTTATAAAAAAGATAATGCACAACTTTGTAAAAGTTACTACCATTTTCGTTTAGATGCCTGACTTGTGAATTCTTTTAATTAACTTTCTCTTTTACAATTTACCAATCATTATACAGTTCTTGACGGCTCTGCACTCATGTTCTGCGAAGCTCCAGTATGTTCATGCATCTCAGACTCTTTAGAATCAGCACTGCAGCTGCTTCTTATGATTGAACAATGAAGGTGCATCTGAAACTACTCTTTAAAAAAATGCGTACAAGGAGGCAGACATAAGGATCTTTGCTTCTGCTTGGATGTACCCCTCTGCTCCCAACAGATGTGCAAACCAATTATAATGATGATATTGTGTGGAGCTTCAAATTTATAATTATTCAGCCTCTTTTGAAAACATCCTGGCATACTTATACGACTCTCTCTCCCGCAATCTCTCATATTATTGTCTTAGGTGAAGTCTGATGCCTTTCAATATCTGAAATCGCTGAAAAGAATGACAATAAACAGAAGCTTGGTATACTGGAGAAATATGATTAGATGGTGTACGGCTGAGTTGTCCTTGCCTTCTACTTTTATACCTTTGAAGTTTCCAGTTCCCAACAAGACCTCACTAATCTCTGGTGAGAGAGATGAAATCAGTCTAGATTTTGATAAGCCAATTTGTCTATGGATTTTTCTTCGATTAAGCAAGAAAAATGTAATGTTTTATCCTTTATTATACATTAATAGATATACTATAATGGGGGTTTAATGATGCTATTCATGATTATTCATGTCACTCTACAATTAATTTTAAAACATTCTCCTCAAGACATTTTCTGAAGGCCCTTTTTAGCAAACATAAAATATCTTGTGTGTTCCAAAAGAACTGGGAATCAGGCTTGGTCAGAAGGAGTTTTTATCTTTTTTTTTTTTTAAAGACATTCAAGTGTTCAGTGTCAAGCAATCAAAATCTATACCAGAGCAGGCAGCTTTCTAAAAGAGTTTCCTTACTTTAATAAAGTGGCAATAAAGATTGACACATACCTGTTTTTTCCGCCTCATGGCAGCCAAAACACTCTGCAAAAGTCCATGCTGATATTTAAAGGGAAGCTGCTTCTGTGATGGAAATCGTTTTAAGGTAGCTTCTGCTTCTTGTAAATATTAGGGCTGAATGAGGAGTTTGTCATTTTTCCCAACTTTTGAGATTTAAGTCAGCAAGAGGGAAGGCAAAGTCAGTAAGTTGTTTTCTTTCATTTTATCTTTACAAGATGAAGGCAAACAACTTACTTTGTCTTCACAATTGCTGCCTTTTTCCTACTGTGCTGCCTCTTTANGGCACAAATAACTATTGTAACCAAGATCCAATGAAGTTGCAAGTTTATATTTGAGGATACAAGAGCTGAGCTGATCCCAGGATCTGTGGAAGTCAACCTTCTTTTTTTTGGCTGCCATGGGGAATCTTTCTCTTTATTATCATATAAGACAAAATATTATGTGGATCTATTTCATCAGACATGTTAATTCTTTAAGATGATACTTAATTGACTGAAACAAACTAACATGGCTACCTTTCTAAAAATAAATGCCAAAATGAAAGGATTCTGAGACTGTTCGTCAATAGTCAACCATACAATATACTTTTCAAACACGATTTCCTTTTTTGTGTTTTGCCAGCTTCTCTTCTGGAAAAATGAATTTTACGTGCATGCAGATACAAAAGCAGAATAAATATTCTTTATACATCCTCAATGGTATTAGCTATGTGTTAATAAGCCTAGTTTATTATTGTGTATATTAGCAAAGTCAAAAGGCAAGTAATCCCCTTTCAACAATATTTTAAGCATGGACTATTTGGGGCTAATTGGCTAGTATCAGGTAGCCATCAACTTTTCTTTCCTCTGCTTCATTTTCTCCATTCTGCATCCTTAATTAAAATGGTAAAGGATGGGAATTAATAAGGCCCCTTAAAACAGCACAATAGCCTAAATCTTGAGCCCAGTTCCAGAAATGAAAAATAGTAGAAGTGGACCAGTGAACTAATTTGTACATTTTTATGTTGAATAATAAATATCTGTAAAAAATATATTATTCCATTTTAAAATAATTGTCTTCTGCATTTATTTCCTATTAGCAACTCCTATGTCATGCACTCTAGATATAAGACATGACTGTAAAATAATCTCTACTCTTTTAGTAGGTCCCTTTTGTTTATTTTTCATTTTAGCTAAGGAAGAAGTTCCATGGAAGTATTTGTTGATTGTTAGAGTGGCAAATCCACAAGGGAAAGCTTTGTGACTATTGAGTTATATTTTTTTGTATTCCTCAGTAAAAATTCTTACTTCAATTTTTTAATGTATGTTCATACAGAATAAATCACTTGTTAACTACCTTATGATTCTAATTATAGGCAAAAGTCAAAGATTTATTGGCAAAAATAAGCTTCAATAATTGTTTAATTACATCTTAATGAAAGGCACATAGATTAATAGATAAATGAACATTTAAATCAATAAACTCATATGAATTGTTTTGTAGTGGCACTTGCCAATCTGAAAGCCATGTTACTTTCCTTTGGGGAGAAAAGGATAATGGATCCAAAGTTATTGTGCTATTGCTTCTGTTTATTCTTTAATATCAATTGCTTCAAAATAGAACTATGACAATTGTTTTTTATTTGTAACCTGTTATCCTGTTAATAATTTATCACTATACCCGCTTAGCTCTATAGTGGACATTTTAGGCATAGCTACAAGGAAAAAAACTAGCTTCAGCAATATGGAAAACCATAATGCAGAATACTGTGTCATGCTTTTCTGTTTCAGTCTGCGTCACACTGTCAGTAAATAATATATTTGCTATCAAGGTACTTCTATTATGGTATTAATTTGAATCAACCTTTCCATGATATGAAATATATTTTGGTAGATTTGCATTCTCTAAACCTTTCCCATTCTTAGATAATCTAAAAGGACTAATTCCATATTTTTTAAGCAACTGTTAGTAGATTTCTTTAATATTGGAGTATATCTTACTTAGTATAGGCAAACTGATTGAAATAAATTCAGTGCAATCTCTTATTATAAATGCCTCAGGTGCTGTCTTACAATTCACCACTAGAGGGAACATGGGCACTTTGAAACAACTGAGAAGCCTCAAAAAATTAAGAGCCAAAGAAACAGTGCAGTCAAAAACAGATACTTCTAGGGGACGGGAAGGGTTGCTGAACAACTATTTTGTTTTGAAAGAATATTTCTCACAGAATTAAAAGTAATGCTGTTAGAAACCCCTGCCCAAAATGTATTGTCTTTCCCCAAGTTGCTGAAAGAACAGACACAAAGCAGGCTATATTCCTTTAGGATTTATTTTATTTTATTTATTTATAGATCAAATTTAGAAACTGTCCATCTCATTTACAGAGCGAATTGGAAAGGCATACAATTAATTGCACTTCCTTTCTTCCTAATTTACGTTCTTTTACAGTAAAGTTCTACTCATAACTTGTGGAACAGTGTTTATTCTTATAGTTATTGACCTGGGATTTTGGTTCCCACAGGGGTGTTTTGTTTTTTTTTAATGTGAAAAGGTGGTGGGTGGATCTATATAAAAGTTCAACACAATTGCTTTCTGGAGAAAGGTCACCTGGGCTGGCTCACTAGCAGGGCAGCATACAAATGCATCTGCCTGCAGACACTAAGATGTCTCTCCTGGGAACAAAGCTAATGAAATGGGACTTGCTAAGGTCCACAATTTCTCTCTCAGCAGAACGTGTTCTGACATTATATTCCCCGCTTGCACCAAACCATGACATGGCATTTAACCTGCTCTGGCATACTTTTTTCTGCCCTGTCATCGGAGTTTGCCTTGATCTTGTCCCCACCAGGAATAACACAGAGTTAAGGCATCATCCTCTGTGATCTTTGTAAAATTGAATAGGCTTTATCACCCGCTATTTTGGAAAGAAGTCAGGTAGCTGGCAGACCCCCGGAAAAAGAGAGAGAGAGCGGGATATAGACAGACAGTTACTGTAGTTTTCTGCTGACTCGAGGATGGGAGATGGCACTTCGACTCAGCAGTGGGGAAAGACCTGGAGACCTGCAGATCTAGGTGCAGATTGAGAAAAGAGTACTTGATTGTTCACAATCTTATTCAGATCTTCAGGATTGACTTGCCTTTTTATAAAGCAAGGCATCCACTTCCAACATAAGCAACAGAAGATTCTACGCAAATTGTTTACCAGAGAGTTACGTTCATTTCTCTCCCCTCCCTTCCCTTTCAAAACACATCGCACTCAAAGGGACAGATTAAGCTGGCAGGTTCGGGTGAAATTCCACGGATTCTCGGCAGCCGATGCGGCGTTCCTTCCTCCCAGATCTGGGTAAATGGCTTTCTCGCTTGGCTCTCCCTCCCTCCTTCCCCCGTCTTTCCACGAGGAGCGGGAAGAGCCAAGAGCCGGCCCCGGACATCGCCCTGCAATTCTGCCTCGCAGTCCCCCGCGGAAACGGTTACCTGCTGCATCAAGAAACCACTTCTTGTAATTCAATTAGTCAGGTTTTCAGAAGGCGGGCGAGTATGTTTGGCGTTAAGGGCGGGCCACGAAGCGAAGGAGCCACCTCTTTTGATAAGATCTGAGTCCAATCGGATTGGAGGGAAAGAAAGGAGGAAAGCAATCAATAAGCAAAGAATCTGGGCTCTGACTGGCTGCTCCGCGCTTCCTCCTCCTCCTCCTCCTCCCCCCCACACAAGTAAACTGCATGCAAAAAATCCCACAAGATCTACCAGCAGCGCTTGTCGCTCCTAAGTCAGCCTAGGTCTGTGCACACGCACAGACTTAAACGGAGGCTTCCAAACCTGACACGCATACACACGTGGATGTCTGCTACAGTCCCCGTATAGCATCTACGCAGCCGTCTGTTTCCCCACAGACAGCCATCCCGCGAGCATTCCCCCGTTTTTCCTTGGTGGCTGCTGACGATTTATACGCCGGGGAAGAAACCGGTCGTTGCAAAAAAAATAGAAAGGGGGAAAAAAAGGGGGGGGAAAAGTGGGCGTGACTATTTAAAGACCCCCCTCCCCTTTTCCTTTCCTTCCTCCTCTTTGGCAGTGTTGACTTCTGCTCCTCCAATCCTGGCTGCTCCTCGCGGTCCCTGCCTGCCAGCCGCTGCATTCGACTTTTCTTTCATTTGCTTGGCGGACTGGGGAGAGAGGCGCTCCCCCGCTTCTTCCCACTCCCGCCGCGGCGATTTCTGAGAGCGGGGAGCAGCTGCCTGCCGGGCAAGCCCCGAAAGCCTTCTTCCTCTCCCCGAATCTCGCCTTCCTTGCTCGCCCTCTTGATGTAGGCGTCTGCTGGGTTTCCTCAACCTCCCCCTCCCCGTTTTTATTTTCATCCCACCGCCGCCTCCCTCTTTCGCAAAGTTGACATTCCGGGGACTCAAGACTTCGCTTCGCTCCCGGAGCCGCTTGGCGAAGCTTGAAGGAGAGGCCGCCTGCTTCCCACCTCCTCCCGCGGAGCGGGACTGCTGCTTCCTCGCCCTCCCAGCGAAAGAGCCCCCGAGAGCTGGAAGAACGTCCTTTCTCCCACTTTCCGCTTCTCGTCCTCTCTTTTCCGAGCACCCCTCCTCCTCCTTCCAGAAGCCAGTCGGTTGGGATTGCAAACTCCTCTCCATCTTTCCCCCTTTCCCGCCGCCGGTGCTGGGTCGGTGGATTCCGGCCGGGTTTTCCTCCATCCGTCAGCCGAAGGAGAGGAACGGAGCATCCCTCCCAGAGCGAGCCAGAAGCCTCAGCTCCGGCCTCCCGCAGCGGGTCGAGATAGGCGAACCCGAGCTGCCGTCTGCTGCCGCCTTGGAAGATTTGCCGCAGCAGCTCCTTCTCCCCGTCGGCCTCCTTCTCGGCTCCCTCGGAAGCTTCGCGCCAAAAGGCGGAAAGGAGGAAGTCCCAGAGAGGGAGAGCGCGGGGCGGGGGGAAGAGCATTCTTTCTCGAGGGGAGGGGAAGCCAGGACGGCGGAGCCGCCCATACTAGAGCTGGACGGGGGCAGGGCCGGTGCATGTCTCGCCTTAGGCTCCAAACAGGACTCGCAGCCGTGAATGAGCGCCTCCCGCCTTCTCCTTCGCCGCTGCCGTCTGCTGCTGCTGCTGCCCGGCTCGTCGCCCAGCTCCCCCTATCGGGGCACTCAGGCTCCCTACTACTAAGGATCTCTCCTCCGGACCGGCTTTTTTTCGGCGGGGATCTCCTCAAGCCTCCTCGTTTTCCTTGTACTTTTCTCTTTGTGTGTGTCCTGTGACTTTGTGTTGGTTTGTCCTGCCTTCTTTTTTTTTCCCCTCCTCCTCCTCCCTCCTCCGCTTCTCTCGGTGTTTTCCTTTGTTCTTGTCTTTTTTTCTTTTTTTTTTTTTTTTTGAAAAGACGCACACGCGCTCGCAGCTTCTCCGTCTTACCACTTCGCCGTGTCTTGCGGTGGGAGTGATGTTCCACGTGGAGATGTTGACGCTGGTCTTTCTGCTGCTCTGGACGTGCGTCTTCAGCCAAGATCCCAGCTCCAAAACCGTGGCCGATCGCTATGCCGTCTACTGGAACAGCACCAATCCCAGGTAAGGCAGGAAGACGGCGCAGTTTTAGCACCGGCGCAGTCTGGCAGCGTTGTCGGAATCCGGTGCTTCTTTCAGAGGGGAGCTTCGAGGAAACGGGACAAGCGACCTCTCTTTTGGGCGCTCCCAGCGCCTTTGCGCCTTTAAGTAAGTGTGTGTCTAGGGGGAACGCTCGTTTGTAAAAAAAGGGAGCAAACTTTTTCTCGTCGTTATCAGCCCGGGCCAGCTCTAAAAGGCATTTTTTGCCTTGGACCTCGCTTCTCTTGATTAACTATGTCGCCTCAGTGATTTTCCACTAATGCCCTATTTGTACAGCTGGCAAAATCTCTTCTTAGATCATACGTGCATCGCTGGCGGAGGCGAATAGGTGAGCTCAAAACGTCCTGAAACGGCGTCCGCGCGCGATCCTGCGGAGGGGCCAGGTTTGGTTATTTTCTGCTTGATGGGTAACAAATATATCAGGAAAAAAAAAAAAAAATACGCTCGGGAAATTTTTGAAGAGGCAGCGCAGCCAGAATTACCCCGGCGCTCTGAGATTATGTCAGTCTGAAGTGTGCTTAGGTTTAAAATATTAAGCTATGTTTATATTTGTAGTCGCCCTGGGGCTGTTGCGGGGAGACTCCAGTTACACGTAGCACCTGTTCTGAGGGCTCTAAGAAAGCAGAACTGTTGCTCTTCCTCTCGGGGGTTCAGTTTTCTCTTTGTTCAGCAAGGTTAGTCTGGAGTAAAACTGTTTAAGTCAGATTGAGTATAACCTCATCCTCTCTTCTCCAGTGCTTTCAGATGATCCTTGGGCTTGGTGGCTTTCCACAGCAGAATGACTCATGCTTATCAGAGTATGGTGATGTTCTTGCAGTGCAAAAGTAGCGTCCTCTTAAATCTGTAGATGATGATTTAGCATCATTTGACAGTAAATGAAATTAAGGTTATTCAGCTATTGAATCTACGCTTTATATCACTGAACAAAACATCCTTAATATAAAATGTTCAGTCGAGATTATGTAAAAACAACTTTTCTGTTTTTTTCTTTGTTTTCTTTGCTTTTTTAAAAAAAAACATTTGTGAGTAGAATAAAACTTTTTTGGGGGATGGGGGGTTTCTTAACTCTCATGTAACAATTCTAGAATGAATCATGCAGTTGGATTAGAAAGTTCTTTCAGGGTCAGCCTATCCCTGGCATTTTTCTTATTTTTCACTAGCTGATGATAGCAATCCTTCCATTGCTGTTTGTGCATCAATAAGGCACCTGAGTGTTTTGTCAGCTTGTTAAAATGCAAAGAAGTTGTTCAAATATACTTCAGTAGGATTTTTGTTTTGCTTTTCTTAAAGCCTTATTGGACTAGTCTAGGTTTATGGATGTTTTCCCTTATGGTAGCTTTGTGCTGTGGATTCAGAATACTGTAGCATATTGATTCTGTTGCTGTTGTAGGTAATGTTTTAAAATAGTTTAGTAGTGCTTGCCAAAAACTGTTTTACTGTGTTTGATGGTAGAGAGAAAGTAGACATTGCCAAAGTAAAAAAGAAAAGGTAAAAACTGTTTATTTTTAAGTACATCAAGTTTAGCTGGCTGTTCATCAAGTTAATTTTAATGTATTGTTTTAAGCAAAACAATAACTGAGGATTAGCAGTGAAAAGTGTTTCTGTAAGTTAATTTCCTTGATAGTTACTGTTGTACTTCCAAAACTTGGCACATCTTTCCATCCTATCAAAAATAAAACTAGCCAAAAAGATTTCAGGTAAAATCAGACAATTTTGTAGAAGGTAGACCTTTGGGAGAATTTGCCTTGTCTGAATGATGAGTGTTATGTCATAGAACAAAAGTTACACACTGAAATATGCATTTGTCAAAGGTGGTGACATAATAAACTGAATTTGCCCACTTTGCTTGTGAAAGCGGAAATGTTTTGCTGGCTTTGAATTTGACCAAATGACTTGCACATGTTGCTCTTTTGCTTAAATCAAAGCACAGCATTAAATGTTTTGTTTCTCTGCCTGTTGTGGTATCAATTAAACATGTAATGTAGTGCAGTACTTCAATATAAATAATCCCTAGGACAGTGAGGTCAGAACTTGAACATTTAAACCAATGAACCCAGAAGCCAGTTGCATAAGTGGATACCTTTTTTAAGACTGCAAAGAAACAGTCTTGTACATATGTATTTTGAAATACCAGAAAGTAGTAGGTTATAGAACTTTATCAAAGTAACATGTGGTTGATGGAATAATACATTTCCTACTATATTGCTGTATTAAAATGTTTGAACTAGATTTTCTGGTCTTAAATAGAATACGATGAAATTATATTTTTTCATACTTGTTCATTCATTTGACGTACTATAAGCCTTTTTAAAGACAAATTCTAGAATTTAATACATTTTTAGCAATATGTTTTGTCATTGGAAGTTCAAGGCCCATAGTCTAATTCATCACTGGGGTTTTAATTAACATGAGAGGTATTACTTGACAAGAAAACTTTTACATCTTTTGATTCTTATACTGTTAGAATACTCTTCTATGAGTCTTACTAGGTTAAGCTAGAGTGATACAAGGCGATTTACCTCTGAGTAAATATTCATAGTACTGCATTGTAAAATCAAAAGCCATAAAAGAATCAGAATATTGTGACTTAATTTAAATAAAAAAGTTCATAAAAGGAAAAAGAGTTTATGTAGAGATTTCTATAATAATTTCTGAGTTTATAATGCACTTCTAATTAGAATGTTTACACACATTTTATATACAATTAATATACAGAATTAGATAAAATAATTTAAATGGGATAAACCAGTAGTCTTCTGAGATTTAAATGAGTGCCCATTTACATTTTAATTAATTAAAAATAATGTAATGCTTTGCTTAAATATAAATATATGTACAAATGTATGTGAAAATTGATGAAATTTTATTCTGAAATAATATATTTTAAAAACTATGTTATGAATGCATATCAAGTATTGAAGAAATTATGACTAGGTTTATAATATTGCTGGATATTATGAATTAAAATAAGTTTCTTCTTCAAAGGTATTCACACTTCTTAGTACTTAAATGGGTTGCATCATTTGTGCTATGAAATATTTAAAAAATTCTTTTAACTCTACAATTGGGTTAGGGTTAGGGTTGTAGATGCTGTTAAGGACCATACCTTAAAGTTTAAACACTTTGCACTGATGTCTGTGACTTAGGAGTCTAGATTTACAGTATACGTTGTACGTAGAACATCTGAATTCTATTGTCAGTTCTTGTAAAGTGATAGGTTTGATAGTTTTGACTATTGAAATATATATTCCTGGATATTGTGTTTCTAGATTAGAGATACATTTTGAAAACTTGCAAATGCAGATTTATTTTGAGCAGTATTTTATAGAAATGTATTCATAATCCCATCAAGAACCTTAAAGTATACATATAGTTAGTCTTTCCATTTATATAATTAATCATATTAAAATGAAACGTGTGAAAGCTTTGGCCAATTAAGTATTTCTAGACATGGGTAAATTTAAAAAAAGATATTGCTAAGTACTAGAATGATATTATTAACATGCAGTACATTCCTGTGCATGTTTACTAGAAATCCTAGGGAATTTAGGAATGTAATATTAGCCATAGATTCATTAATAGTATTTACCTCTACAATTTATCAGAGATGTGAAAGGGAATATAAAAATATAAAATGAATTGTTCATCCTGGTCTTTCTGTTAAAGATATGTTAAAAGAAATTCAAAGATGACCACAAAGCTATAATAATCAGTGTTCTTGTGAATTATTTGTCAGTGAACTTAAATTAGACTTAAATGTATTATTATAGTGAGACTGCACCTATGCTTAATTGTATTAGGGACTTTAAGCTGAGTATCACCAAGCAGGCTACTTAAATTATAACTTTCAATAAATTTCATACTATATTAAAAGTGCTTACTCTTCATAATGAAAGGTCATCCATATTGATAATATCTTATTGTATGCATTTTTCAGAATTTTGGATATCACTTAAAGTTCATGACTTAACATCTTGAAACCCTGTAAAGATAAGCAGATTACTTAAGTAGTTTTGTTCCAAATGGTGTATAAATTTCCACTAGAAATAAATCCCTGCACAATTGTAGTTATTTAAACATGTTTTAAATTTATTTTTCTTTAATAAGAATATAATATTTTCTTTAATAAAAATAATTTTATTTTTAATAAACAATCAGTGATTTTATTTCACAGCATAAAATATTGGCAATTAAAAGCTGATGAAACAGTCTTCAGCCTATTGAATTTCCTATGATTAGAAGTGTACAGGAAAAAACTTCAGAAGTACCTTACATACTATTTAGTTGGTCTGAAAATTGTTCTCTATATACAATGATTATTAGTACAGTCTAGCCTTTTGCTTTAGACATCCATTTAGTAGCTATGTAGACTTTTTCATTCATCAGTAAAAGTAAAACAACTTTACGTCTCTACTTTTACAAATTCTCTTTACGGATGTGTTTTAGAATTTAGGACACAATGGCCTTTTTTATTGTTAGAGATAGTTAGATAATGCTGTTCCTTTCCCTTCTTGAGACCTAGCAGTCTGCCAGCTCTGAAACAAATAGAATAAGTCCAAAAGACATCCTGGGCTTTCTGCCTGTGTTGACTTGATGAGATGAATGTACACACAAGCACACAGGTGCTGACATTAAGGTTATGGTGAGAAAAATGTTGAGATTAGTTGCCTAGTTATCGTTGTACTCGTATTTTTTTAATTAGATGGTTAAGTATTTAACTTTTTTGTTTAGGAACTAACAAAAGTTAAAGTATAGTGATTTTACTGTTTGTGTTTAATGAGAAAACTAAGCATTTCCTGTTACGATCAATAGATCTCAGTTTATAGTTTGGCTTCAGCAGGCCTTATAGTATAACTATTACTGATTATGCGTTTTGCTTCCATAAATTATTATCCAATATATAATAAAGTATGTTCCTTGAAATAAAAATTACTTAATTAAAACTAAGAATGATCAGATCTTATCCTTGTAAGATAGTGTTGTAAGATAGTGTTTTGCATAGTCATATACTTTATTTTCATTAGTTTTCATTGAATTATTGTTCAGTGCAAACTAATATTACAGTAGCAAAGTTTGTTTTTGCAGCTTTTAAAACTCGTATATTGCTGAAAGCAATATAGTGCAATTATAAATCTTTTATCTTGTACATTTTATTTTAGTCTGTATGTTTTATCTTGTAGCTCTAAGTTGTAAATGTTAGTTTTATTCAGTCTGGGTTGCTGACCTACAATAAAGAATTTTAATATTTGAATATTACAATGATAAACAACTCAAACTAAATTCCTACATTAAACTTGTTACTTTCCAACTTCTAGATTATTAAACCATTTTTCTAGCATTACAATTCTAGTGAGGTATACGCCTTTGAGAGCAGTTTCTTTGTTTGTGTGTGTGTGTCTGCGTGCATATATTTCTTCCATTTATGTTCAAAACTGTAGTCATTCAGAAATTAAATGTCAAATTTATAAGACAAATGTTTTTGAAACCACTTTCTGCTGACCTTAGAGCTATTGATTTATCACCCAAATGTAACACTCAACACATTCAATATTTCTTGTAGCTAGTCTTAAACTTGGGTATGATTCATACACATTATTCTAAAAGCCACTATAGATAGGCTGTGATTTTTAAACAATTGCAATACCAAGTCTTTATTTTCTTCTTATAAAACAAAACAAAACAAAAGTTACACTGAAGAAGTTGATTTTGTAGCTAGTGCTTCTTTAGTCATGTAAATATAATGAGGTGTTTGGTTTGATTGCCAAAGAGATCCTCAGTGAAAATGTCCTGTGAAATTCTGATTTTTCAGTCTTGTGGGGAAAATGTGATCAAGTCTAAAAATGTTAGTAATAAATGCAGAAATTGAAACTAAATAAAAACTGTTCTTTTTCTTTGACTAAAATACATTGTCTTCAGTGCCTGTGCATGGCTAGTATCTCTCTGTAAGTAGAATAGAGTGGATAAAAATGGATTAGATAAGAAACAAAGCTATATACATCACTTAATAAAAAAAACCACAGATCACCGACATATATTTAAATTGTACATGGTTGTGATAGTATTCACTGTGTAAATGGTATACTTGGCTCAGCCTCTCCGGCACACCAGACCTTTCTGAATTCCCCTTTACAAACATAACATATGTACAAGAAGTGTTTAGAGTACAAATTCTACTTTTAATGATCTGCAAGAACCATGTATCATACTTCCCAATTCTTTCTGCCTCTAGCCCTAACTCTTGAAAAAAAGAAAATCCAGGGTGAGAATATAAATGAAAAACTATACAAGAAAATTGCGTACTAATACTTACTTTTAAAAAAGTTTTTTTTTAAAAAAAATCAGTATGTGATAAATCTCAAACTGCTCCATTTTTTATTTATTTATTAAATTTATACTCCACCCAACTTGCCATCGAAAGCAGCTATTAGCACATTCATATATCCATTTGTAAATGTACAAATTATTCAGGCAAAGAATTTTTTTTATTAATCCATTGATTCCATTTCCAAGGGTAGTTTTCACCTCTATTTTTTTATTTGTAGTAAATTATTGAATTATTTTGAGTCTAGTTTATTATGAGTAACAAAAAGAGATAAAAGCAACAAGTGATATATTTAATATTTTATATCAAAACTAAACTATTGTAGATGCATAAGACTCAAAAAGCTATTATACTTTTTAATATAAATAAAATAACAGATTCTTGTAAGGACCCCAGAAATATTTATGCAGATCAAATTATAGTGATGAAACTTACTTTGTAGATTTCATTTTTCTGTCACTTAAGAACTTAGTAAAAATGTGGCTTTAGGAAGCTTTTTTACTTACATTGCTATATGTTATGCCAGTGAAGTAGGGCTATTTTTTAATGCCAAATGAACATTGGAACGAGCTGCCCCCAGAGATCCGGGTGATTCCGGATCTCCCCTCCTTCCGCCGCGCCCTCAAGACTTGGCTGTTTCAGCAGGCAGGACTGGCCTAGGGGGTATTTTAATTGGTTTTAACAAAATTTTAATAGAGCGGCCAATTCAAATATTTATTCTTAATTATTTTAGATTTGTATTTGGTATTTATGTGGGATT
>NW_015386918.1:547334-572019 GCF_001527695.2 Protobothrops mucrosquamatus | reverse complement strand
AAATAAATGAAATGAACATTAAAAATTATAAAATATTGGTCATAAAATAACATTTTCTTTACAATCCATTTCAAGTTCTAGTCAGATTTGTTTTCATCCATTTCATTGGATGTTTATAGGTTGAAATATGATTCAGATGAACAATCTCTTAAAATGGGATTTAATTTAATGTATATATACATTTCCATAGGTGGGGGAAGGTAATTTTTGCCAATTTTTTCTGTCCCAGACATTTAGATTACTACTGGTTGTTGGTCAAAGATGTTGAAGAGGAAGAAGAAATTTATGAAAAGTCTTCTGTTTTCTTCAGCCAAAGCTTCCGTTGCACTCAATATTCTCTATTATGAAAAACATACTCATTTTAGACCTACCAGTTTTAGAATTATTAAAACTTTTATAATCTCTTATATCCATGTACCACCAGCAAATAGTAATGGTTCAGATTATAATAATGCTTTTTTACATATAAAATAATCTATTTTCTGTATTTTTTTAATGTAACGCATTCTAAATTTTGATATACATTCACGGATTCAATACATAAAAATAGATTGTTAATTAATAGATACATACAGAGATACAAACGCACACATACTGTATACAGGATGTATCAAAAGCCCGTCAAAGTCTTTTCTTAATTAATATATTTTTTCAGAGAAAAAGAATGTTCATTGGTCATGTATCAAGCGAGAAAATATTTAGAACAAAATGGAAACCAATTAGCACATTTAATATAATTTATATAACAACTGACCTTTGGTATACCTTGTACAGTATATATATCTATAAAGTAAGTTTTCTTACTTTAAATTTCAAGATGTTCAGTTGACTGTTATGTAAAAAAGTGGTGTTTGTAAATCCTGTAATTGGAAATTGTGGTATATAATGCTAAAATGTTTCAAAGAAGCATTACCTATTTTGTGAATAAAGTAAAATGCACATTTTAAGAAGTCCAATTTTGGTGAATTAGCTCTTCAATTAATTTGGAAAGCTACCCTACAAATTAGTAATAGAAATCGTTTTAACTAATGTAACAAAATATGCCATTAGTATCACTTTTGTCTAAATATGCCATTAGTATCACTTTTGTCTAAAAAAATTCCTGTACATTTCTCATATTCACAGAAAAATTAGTATTTTGTAACAAGTGAGTTTAACAAGGATTTATTTATATAATACTTTTTGTAAAGAGGGATTAGTTTGAAAATAACGACCTGAAACATAATTTGAACTTTGTTTTTATTGCATTGACACATAAAACACCATCAAGTTTTAATTCTGTATCCGCTTAAATGGGAGCAAACACAATGAAATTCATGATTGCACACTTATAAATGCACCAATATAAGATTGTAATGTAAATGAAGGCTGTTCATATCCTTCAGAATATAATTTGGAAGAAGGACTTTGGAATTTGGGATTATGCAGCACCTCTTTGTTATAATTTTGAGCAACTTGAGTATTTTTAGAGTTTATCATGGAGCTTTAAGAAATTCACTCATTAAAATTTTGTATGACTCCAGAAAACATCTTTCTTTGCATTGAAGTGTGAAAAAATATATGTTGCTTTATTTATCAGCAGATAAGTACTATGTTAGCATAAGCTCTGAAATATTTCTTCCAAATCATAGTTCTGTACCAAAAAAATGGTAAAGTATATATTTCATCCATTCATTCAATTTCCACCCAGCTCAAATAAATGACTCTGATCTGCTTACAATTCTAAAATTATAAAAAAATTAAAAGCAATAAAACAATATTCAGTACCATAAAAAGAATAGCAGTAACTGAAACTGGTCTTTCTTCTATAACTATATGAAAACTTTAAATTTTATTTAAAAGTTTAAATCTATTGGTATGGAAAGTTCCAGGACATGTCATGAGGTTCTGTAAATGATTACATAAATTTGCTCCTAACCATGTTAGATTTTTAGGGCAGTTCTTCAAAGAAACCTTTGTAGCATAATTTTATTTATTGGTGGAAACAATTCCTAATATTTGCAGAAAAAGTACTTCGCTTCATATTTTGTCAAAAAAATTAGAAATGTTTGGAAACTGATATCAGCTGTTTTGCCTATATGCATCCATTTCTATTTTGTTAAATGCATTTATTATTGGTAAATTCATTCAAATCAGACAAGCCAAGAACATTTCCATGCAAGGCAACATCATTCTTTATTTGTTTACTCTTGTTGGTTCAGTGATTTTGCCATTCTTTAGCAGCTTGGCTTATTAAAAATTAGTGATCCATCACTAAGAGGGATACAGTAGTAGTGTTGCTTCCTAGAGGAATTTTGTGCCAAGCAACAAGAAATAATAGCAATTCAAGAGCTGCCAAACGTGTGCTTTCTAATTCCTAATTAGGCAACAACTAGAGGAACTGACATTGTAGGGAGAGGCAGTTTCTTCTACACATTGAATAAAAATATAGAAAAAGAAATAAAAGGGAGATAATAGTCAAGTATTAGTTACCCCTGTTTACAAGACTTTTCATCAGTTCAGTCTGAAAAGCAGAATAGATTGTGAGATTTGTGAAATAATGGCTAGTGATGCTTTCAGTTACTTGAACATATTAATAAGCAACAACTTCAGCAGAACATAAGGACGAAGGGTGTAGTCCTTTCTCCCCAATAATGTGAGTAATGGCGTATGAAAGTAAAGCAACATATCAATATTTCTGCTAGCCAGGGTTGCCAATAACTCCTGGCACAGACTTTATTATAGTTGTGATGCCATAATTAGCACATTTTCTTAATATGTACAGTGGAAAAGGCAAGCGTTACAACTGTCATGGAAAAATTTTTTAAACCCTATTACTCTGCTAGTGTTTTTGTTTGGCATTTAAGAAAAAAAATCCATATGTATATATTCTTTGACTGTATTTTTAAAAAAGCTGTTAAGAAAAATGTCATGTGATTTATAGTTTCTAGTTATTTATGTATTTACTCAGACTTGTATGCTGCCTCATTCTATAGAATCTAGGTAGATTACAGGTACAATACAGATCTGATACCGAAAAACAAATGAAATGAAACAATAATAAAAATGTTGAATCTCCATTCCCATACATCTGCCAACTAATCCACCACTGCATGGCATAATCTTATTCCTGGAATATTTTGTAGAAGAGCAGCATTTAACTACCTTCTTGTACATAATATGGAGTAAGCCACTCTGATTTAGAGATGCAAGTTGTCCCAGACCTGTCTTGTTTCTGAGGTCCCACTCTATCTATTTCTTTTAGATAGAAACTCTCAGCAATCCTCAATTTAATTGGTACTATTAGATGAGTAAGATTTTAATCAGAATAAATGGACACAAAGATATTGTGGACCCAACCCATTTATGATATTGCAATGAATCACCAGTACCTAGAATAAGTTGCTAACCAGTACAGCTCTTGCTGTAGAGGTGTTAGATGACTTTGCCAATTTCTAACCGATACAGTAGCTATTTTCTTCTGTAGTTGAAGCATCAAAACGGCCTTCGTTTTTTAATCAAATTATGATAATTTTTGAATGATAACTTAATGGTATTCTCCACTTGTATCAAATCAATTATATTTTCTATTTTATTTATAAATATACATCACACAGAATTATATTCCCTTCAGTTTTAGTTGGGTTTTGAGTAATCTTCGGAATATGCTGAACCTTTGGAAACATGTGTTTTGGAATTGACACCATTAATAAAATGCAGCTCTTTTAACGTTCTTACAGCAGTTATGTTTCTTTCCATGCATGTTGTAAAGTATAAAGAATATAAAGGATTGTACTGTAATATTTTTACAGTTTGCTAAAACAGTTAGAATCCTTAATTAAATGTTTATTATCCATTTAGCTATGCCTATTTATTTGGTATCTGCTTATCTAAGATAAAAAAGTCTATTTATTTTAATGCAACTTTTGCATTGTTATATATCAGATTCAGACAATGTATCCATGTATCAGGCAGTTCATTTTATTTTCCAGCTGCAGGCTTTATGTAATATGAAATATCAGCATAGGGGGCCAGTAATTTCTGTTGTGTTTCTGTGTCGATCTCTGATTTTCTGGGTGTACAAATTGCTGTTGTAGAAAAATAGGTAAGACAATAAAACCCTGAAACATTCAGAGTACTTTACATTTTCACCATACAAAATGTTATTTTGTAATTGAACTCTTTATTTTCAAAGGTCAGATATCTGGAGAACAATTTTTGTATTCATATAAGAATTTACTGTAGTTATTTTTTGGTAATAAATCATTTGCATAAATTCACTTAATACATTTTTATTTTCTATTTTAATTATTGACTTCTACATTTATTGTGTTTCTTAACTAAAATCTTTTTCAACAAAAGATTATGTTATATATAATAAATGTGCTAATCTCTGAAATACTATAATATGACCATTCATTTTGCTTCAACAGATAAACAGAGTTATTGTTTTCAAAGTTTATAGCTAAGCAACTGTTTTGGATATCTACAAGTTTTAAATCCTAAAATAAATCCATTAGCACTATGAAATGTGAAAACATAAACAAATTGAGCTTTTTATAAACTTAGCATTGAAATCCTAGGCATGCTTAAGCAAAACAAATTTCTATTGTTTTCAAATGAGATTCACTTTCTAGTAAACATGTTTAGAATTTCAACCCATGTTAACTGCTTCCACATTGCATACATTATATGAATTATAATGTATTATATTACTTAAATCAGCTAGGTTTTTGTATTAATTTGGTTTGCATTTGGAAAGTGATTTGTTAAAATAAATAACTATTCTGATAGCATGGACAATATGAGATCTAACCTTTTAAAATTGCTGTTTTTGCAATACAGATTAAGGACCTTTGTGCTTGCAATTTGGATACGTAACAGAGTCTCCCTTTGAATACATAGGTATTTTTTTTAAAATGCAAAGTGAACTAATTGGGACTGAAATCCATGCCATGGGTTAAAATAGCCTTTCGTAATAAGATTTGATCTGGATTACATTTTCCATACTTAAATTTGTATTGAGAAAATATGCAGTTGCACATCACAAACAAAAAGCAATATTTAGTTTGACCTTAAAGTATTTGTTGCAGGTAGAAAACACTAGAAATTATTCTTACTTAAAAATAAACAAATGTATTTCTTATATATTTTAAGCATTTTGTACCAAAACCTTATGTATGTAACTTCAAAATTTGATGCCAAATTTTGGAGTTACGTACATAAGAAAATCTTGAGGATGACATGCAGTATACGAGGAGGAGTATATGCTTTATATACTTCCAATTTTATCGGCTTCTAAATTGGGATTGACAGTCTTTGGGCATCGCTGGAACCCTTTGAAATTGTTTTGTGAAAAATTGGTGCAAGTGCTGTATAACAGTACTGGATTATGATAAGAAAACAAACAATAATAAAAAAATCTGATATATTAAGTCTTGAGTAAGATTTTGGTAAATGTTTATAAAGCTCCCAAGTTCACAACAAGTGAACAAAATCCCAATCTTCAAAACTCTCTCTTCCTTTTGTATTCATTTCAACAAAAAAAGAAAAGAAAAACTGGGCATTGATTGCCAAAAAGTTGCAAAAGCAATTCAGAAAGGAACGTTTTTTCCTTTTGGTTCAATAATCTTTAGGTTCCAAAAAATAAATAAGGTGGTAGAATTTGTACTGGAAGCTAGTGCTCCTCAGTGCACAGCACAGCAATTGCTTTAAATTTTCTAAAGATTAAGGTAGTAAAATGGAGCAGAATAGAAACTGTGGGCTACCATAGTAACTCAATGACCCAATTTTTTAAAAGCTGATTTAATGAAATCATATAGTCATCCCTGACAGCCTTCTCTATTAACAACTAAAATGTACTGTGCAGCAGAGGGATATTTTTAATGTATTTATTTTATTTTAGCTGCTAGAACTCAAGTCTGGTAATCAGTTTGTCTTATAATATATATATATGTATACATATGTATGTATATGTATATTATACCTTCTCCTTAAGCAATAAATATTGCATATTGCATATTTGGGCTTAAAGTATAATTATATCTATTGAACAAATAATTACAATTATTTTATGATGCAAATTATATAGTATGGTATCAAATGATTTATTATGTCACATACTACAAAATAATTCTCAAGATATTAAAATTAAGGAATTCTTAAAGATAATTTTATATTATTAAATAAAGAAATAGTTCATAGATTAAGTGATCTCTGTCTTATTTTCCAGGACCTAAGCCAACATTTCTAATTTCAAGAGGGATTTTGCAATAATATGGGGATTGGTTAAATAGTTTTATGCTGATCTACTAATTAGCGTTTAATTGAATATATAGGTGAATTGGTTTTCACCTTCTTACCTAGGGAAATCCAGTTGTTTTTCAAGTAATTAAACATTTCATAACGCTTTTCTTAAAAGAAAGTGCAGGTGAAAAATTTATTATGCTAGAGCTCTCTCCCTCAGTCTTGAAAGTAATACTTCACTATTGATAGCTGGTGCATGTTGAAGAGTAAGTTCTTGAGATCTTTGATTTCAGGTATACTCAATTCAGAAAAGACCTGAACTTTTCAATAACTTTAGCACATAGATGGACACGTTAAATAGAAAATTGCTTTCCATGTGTTGGCAAAGCATAATTTTCAGAAAGCTTTGATGTGCCTAATATTGAAACTCTCTTTCTAGAATTTAAAATGTTCCTGTACCTCTTTCTTTTGATTCTCCAAAACTGAGTAGCCTAAAAGGTATTTGAACATGTCTCTCAATACCTTTAATAATTATAAACACAAACAGTTATAATAACAATAATGATCCTTTTTATTTCTGGCTGTAATATTTATTTATTGTTGTAGCAGACTAATTTATTTGGATTTCTGCAATCTCACAATGAAGTGAAAATTATACAGATTAAATTATGTAATATTTAAAGCACATTCTTTTTAATCGGATATTTCCAAGGCATGGGGCTGGATAATTTGAGGAACTGCCTCTTCCCAAAGATTTCTACCCATCATATCAGGTCTGGTAGCAGGGCCATGGTCTGAATCCCATCTACTTGAGAAGGTCATCTGACAGTGCCCAGGAGGAAAAAAAAACCCTTTCTGATGTGACTTCTTTCTTTGAAAATCCTCCTTGCAGAAATTAGATTGACCCTGACCCTGCTTACTTTTCACGAGGCATAAATACATGGTTTTGTCACTAAGTTTGGGTTTTTGGATCTGTAGTAGAGCTTGTGCAAGGGTTGTATTAATTGATATTGCTATTTTTTGTTCTTTAGCTGCCGACTATATTTGCAAGGTTTTTATATTGTATTTTTGCTTTTTATATGATTTTTAATATATATACTGCCCAGAGGCATGAATTTGGGATGGGTGGCTGTATATATTGAAATAATAAATATTAAATGAATATTCTCATAATATTTTTTTCACTATACTACCATATTTTTGTCAGGTGATTTGTTTTAATGTTTGACCTCTTTAGTAAGTTTATAAGATTCCTGCATCATAGCATTTTCTTATAATTAGACTTTTATCCCCAGTAAAATATTTAACATAATCAAAGTTAGTATGCCATTATATGAAAGATTTGTATCCAGTTTTTCTCTAGAGCCACATAATACTTGCATTATTCCTATGCATTTATAAGAGTAATATTATGTTCATGTTTTTAGGTGAATTGTTCAAGGTGATTTCTTTTATAAACTTTGGAAGTTCAAGGTTCCCTAATAAAAATAATTAAATCAGAAAATTTACTTATATATTTAATTTATGTTATCATTAGAATAATTACCTAAATCATCCATTTCATTGTGCTCTCTCCTTTTTTTACCCTATCCTTATTCTTTTCCTAAACCTCTTTCTTCATTGGTTGGTATTCATATTCATTGTCTATATTCTGTTTATATTTTTGGTTAAAATAAGATAGATTAATCTTAGATCTAATTGTATATTCTGCTTTGGAGTATTTGCATATCAAATCTAAACTGCTGTAAATACTAACAGGACCTGTGAGCTAAATTATTTTCAAATATATCTTCGACTATTTAAAAAGTCAATTGTTTTTCCTTAGACACACACACAGAGGCGAGATTTGAAGTATGCATCCGTTAGGAAAAAGTAATGGTGGACATAAAACACAGAACACAGTTGAATTCCATTCTACTCTATTGAGAAGAAATGGATGTCAGCATTATGAAGGACAATAACTTATTCTACACTTTTGAAACTTTGAATGCTTTAGAAATAGATTACTCTTTTCTGTAATGGAATAGAAATATGTTTATAAATTTGTGACCTATCTCACACTTTTGACTTCCTTTAGCAAGGGGCAGTTTACCTTAAGTTTCTCATGATGAAAGATCAGAGATAAGAAAATTGAAGAACAACCCAGAAGAATGCACTGGAATTATATCCCCTCTTCCCATCCCACAAACAACAGGGCACCGTTTGAATACCCTTTAGAAAAGCTATTAAGACCTATCCAAAAGGTGTTTTTGTTTCCAAAAGAATAACTGGACTTTCTTGTTTTTTTTAAAAAAAAATTCACTTCTCATCCAAGAAGTTTCTTCAGTTCTAAGAAGGTGGGTAAGAAAAAACCCCAAGAAAATCCATTTACCTTTTGGAAAAAGCAGCTTTTGGACAACCATGACCTGGATGATTGAGAATTTCCATAAACTGTTAAGACCTCTGGTTTTTTGTTTTTGTTTTGTTTAGTTTTTGCACATTTGGGTCCAATTGACTCCTTTTTTGATTGTTTCATTATTGTGCCAAAATAGTACAGATTTTAGGGGAAGGAATAATTTTTCTGCTTCCCCTTATCACCTTATAATCTAGATTGCTTTTTATCTTCCCTTATCACATCAAAAAATAAACAGTTTTATTCTCTGATTTGCAGAGTGTTTTCTAGAGTTGCAATGATAGTACCTTTTGCTTTTTAGTTCAACTCATTCGTAGAATGTTAACACAAAAATTTAAAAGGAAATAAATTACTTTTCCACTGTATTTATTTAAAGGAGGATGTTGCATGTATGAAATTGGTTTGTGTTTAATAAATGCTTAATAAATATAGTTGAGATATACATAATAACTATTACATTGTATGTTTGAATATTTCTAATCATGTTCATGCAAAAACAAGTACTGGTGAAGAAATCATCTTGAGGTGATAAATCATAGTGCTAGTTTTTATTCTGCTTAAAATAATACTTTGACTTAAAGTTAACACAGCTTCCTAAGGTGCAATATTAAGTACTATGTGTATTACAATAAACCATGAAAAATTGCAGTATTCGGAACCACAAATGTTTTTATGCAATATGGTATATGGCTTATTAGTTATACTGAATATATTGTGGTCTATTTGCTTTTCTTCAATAAAATAACAGAAAAATATGGAATAAATTGAATTTATTATAGAAATCAGCTAGATTTAAATAGACTATGTTTTATTTATAAACTCTACGAAGAAAATCAACAAATAGTAGAAGTAATATGGGTGATTATTAAGCATGAAAATTGTGGTAAGATATTTTGAAGCATGTTAAAGTATGTAGAAGCATATTAAAGTAGTTTGGAATTTCCCGACCAGCAGTAGTTACAATTTCAGATTATTTTAATCAGCTCCCTGAATTAATCAAAATAGATCAGATAATTTTCCTGTGAAATTTAGCTTTGTTAAATTAGTTTGCTGAAAATATGGAGCATAATGAATTATCAAAAAGATAGGACAGGTTGTTTCAAGTAACCTATATTTTTCAATGGTGGTATTAAATAATAAATATGAACAAAGCTAATTATGCCTTTGAATAGCACGTTTATTTAATTCAGTTGTTTGTTTAATGTTAGTTATGCATGCTTTGAAAACTAATAGTGTTCTATATTGAGACAGCAGCTCTCTTCTCTTCATTATAATGGCCTTGTCTTTTTAGCTTCTTCATACATCTTAAAATAGATAGATTTCCTGAAAGGAAATTAACCAAAAGCATTAGTGTGAATCTTTAAGCAGCAATACCACACCAAGAACCCTGTCTGTCTGTGTCTGTCTGTCTGTCTGTCTATCTATCACATCTATCGCCTTTATATAACCAACAATCATATTAAAAGTGACTCTGGGTGGTATACAAGAAGGAAATAAAACCACAGATAAAAATAATGGTAAAAATATAAGTGATTATGATTGAGAAAAATATTTATTAAAAAAATTAAAATATTCAAATTCCACAGAATGAGTAAAATATCAATCTCACCCAGCAGCCTACTTCCAGAAAAGCCGGGATTGATACTAGACAAACAAGTAGAAAACAGTAATTTAATTTAAAAGTGGATAGGTTGCATTCATGAAGTTTATATCCATTGGTCTCCGGGAACTGCTTGATAAAGTGGCATATCAATTTCTTATAATCACATTTTATACCAAGTAAAAATAGTGTCTTAGCTAACTAGTTCAGATAGCCAGTTGTATGCAGAATACAACAGAAGTTACATTACGATACATTACATTCTAGAATTCAGTTTCATTTACAAAGGTTTTCTTTTTACATGGCACAGAAAAGCTTAAAGGTTTGACTAAGAGTAGAAAACCTCTAAAGTTTGTTAAAAAATAAGTGGGGTAGGTTAATAAATTAGTAATACGTGAAAGAAACCTGACTTCATAAATTTTGTGTGTGTGTGTTGTGTGTCTGTATTAGGGTGGCAGAGATATATACAGTAGTTCTTAGACAAAGATTTGTTTGAAGGAAGAATTACAATTGTGCAAAATAGCTACGGCTTGTGTACAATATTAGTTATATGTTATTCTGCGATCAATATATCTTGAAATATCTTCACAAATGTTTTTGCTTTCAATACAAACTGATCTTACTGTAATTGATTGGCTTTTACAGTAGATCCCTTAAGGACTATAGTATTAATTTTTTTTTCTACTTGGAAAACGAATCCTATTGAATTCATGAGTAATGACTGTACAAAGTTGAGTTGCCTTTCTGTGGTGGTGGTTTGAGAAATAATATCCCTGCTGGTTATTTTACTCCAGGATCATAGTAAATGATCAACTAAAATTGAATTAGAATATAGTTTTCGAACAGGACTCTGCAATACTTTAGAATCAAAGGCAAAAAAAAAACTCCATTGGAAAAAATAGGACCTTGTATTGATCACTTCTTTTCATCTTCTCAAACCAACCGTATCTTTTCCTGGGAATTACATGTGCTTCCAGGTACCATTTGCATTGAATCCCGAGGGCTTCACAAAGTGGGTAAGGGGAACTTATCTAGGATCTTATTTAATTGAAATAACTATTATTACTTTTCATTTATGCATCTATGCCTTGTGTCCTGCTTATTAGCTGAAAAGGTATTTCTTTCTTTCTTTCTTTCTTTCTTTCTTTCTTTCTTTCTTTCTTTCTTTCTTTCTTTCTTTCTTTCTTTCTTTCTTTCTTTCCATAGTTTGGTGGCTTAAAAATGTATATACCAAAAACTCATGTAGTTTGGAATGGTTAAACCCTTTCATGAAAGTTACTAGAAGATAAAGGAGTGTTACAATGTAATGTTTGTCTAAAGAATTTGATCCAAGGTATCCATCTGTTTCTAATGGAGGGTGACAAGGAAGGTTTTAAGAAGTCATCCTATTCATTGTTTTCAAATACAAAAGCCTTCTGCCCGCATCGTTCAACTTGCTGCACCTTCTTCTGAGGAGCCATGAACAAAGTACTGAATGTTTATTAATCAACTCACACAATTGAAAAATCTTCTAAAAAAACCCAAGACCTTTATATTTTTAATTATTTTTATATAAACACATTTTAGGAGTCTTCCATGTGTTTGGGGAAATTTGAGATTCAGTTTGGATTTTGGGTTCTTGATCTGTTCTTTCCAATTCACTTAGTTTTAGACTTTCCATCTCAGTATGTTAATGAGATATTTTAAAAATACAAAGAAGATTGAACAAGAGCGTGTGTTTTGTGTTCTGTGAGGAAAAGGAAAACAGCAGGGAGAGAAATACCTTTTGGGAACTGAGGCAAGGAAACCTAAGCTGATAAAACATGACTCTTCTCCCCCTACTTTTTCCCCAAGGGAAGTTGTTTGGATAACTTGCCCTTTTCTAAATTCTTTTCTCTTTCTGTAGCCCTTTCCTCTTTTCTCTCTCTTGTCAAGCCCACTTCATAAATGGTAGCAGCTGGAGATCTTTTTAGTGGCATTCAGGGATTACTGCCCTTCAGGAGTTTAATAAGCTCCAATGCTTGAGATGTCTGTAAGGGTGCTCGCTGAGACAATTACCATTCAGGACCAAGAGCTGAGGACCCTTCAGAGGCCCAGATGGTTGTGGTTTTACATGTGAGCAGATAGTATTCCAAGAACAACAGCTCACTGGAGCAAAGAATGGGAGGGAAGTGAGGCAGTAAGGAAATAGAGAATGAAATAATGTGTGTGTGCATGTGTATACCTAGATTAATCATGTAGCCAATCAGATACATTCACTCAGGTTTTGTATATAATCAAACATAAAGTTCTCAAATATAAAGAAAAAAATTAAGTTAAAGTATTTAAATAAGTTAAATAATCTATTGCTTGTAAGGTGTTCAATATGCTGTTTATAAATTGAGTTACTGAACTTTAGTCATTTAGTTCTGTCCTTCAGCCACAAGAAGAAGGCCGTAGCAAGCTACTTTTGAAAATGTTGCAAACATTGCTTAGGCAGTCACCATCACCAAAAATGACTTTAAAGCATATATTTCCTTTTTATGCATATAAAACTGAGTATACTGAAATTCTTGAGAATGAAAAAACATAGCTGCAGACATTTCTTTTATTTGTTTTTGTTTATAATAGAATTCAGAAAAGTTTATAATCATGTTCAGCATTCAGTAGAGATTACCCCAGTTTCCCTAAGTTTTCAATTTTTCTCTAAATGTATTTTTGGGTTTACCCCATTGACTTAAGAAAACATTTGTTATATAGGCAGTACATGTAGACAGTGCAAAGTTTAAAGACAGCTCATGAACATATAAGGTTTGTTCTTCTGTGTTTCTACGCATTTTATTATTGCATCAGTCTACTTACAGTAATAATGCAAATATCTAATAAAATGCCAAATACCAACAATGGGAGCAGAATATAGTGATACCACTTGATACTATGCTACTTTTAGCATCAGCTATAAGATGGATTTATCAGAATGATCTTAGATCATTTGTAAAAAAAATAAGCACGCCCAGTCCTGTTAATGCTGGAAAGAAAGTCCGTCAGGATATCCAGGGAAGTATGGGCTTGTATGAGAAGTATTTTTTTTAATTAAAAAGAATGCAGTGACAATTTTTTTCTTATTTCATTATGAATCAAGCTCAGTAGATTTACTGCTTATTACAACAAGGATACTGAATTAGGATTCTGTGGGTTATTAGGTTTTGTATTTGCTAGTCAACAAAATATACTTGTTTCTTACAGTTGTGTAATGGGTGTGCCTATTTCTGGTTTAGTTGCAATAAAAATATATCTATTTAAATCTTAATCAATCCAAATTTTAGATTAAGTTGAATTTTGGAAATCAGGCATTAGGTGAAAAGGGATAAAGAATAAGAAAAACGAAAGTCCTTTGCATCTAATTAAAGTCCTAATCTTTTGATGTCTAAAGAAAAAGTATCCTTTATGCTTCACCTTCATCCTAGCTTATTTATTATATTGTAACTCAATATAATAATGCTGTGATGGTAAAATGCAGAAAATTGGTGATTAAGCCAGAATTAACAATGAGAAGGCTTCGCGTGATGTAGAATTATAAATTCAACTGTATGGGTTTTTGGCTATAAATATCTGTATTGTAAATAAAAACACTCTCCCAAAATGCAATTGTTTTAGAAATTCTGGAATGTTGGAGAACATTATCTATCTATCTATCTATCTATCTATCGATCTACCTACCTACCTACCTACCTACCTACCTACCTACCTACCTACCTACCTACCTATCTATCTATCTATCTATCTATCTATCTATCTATCTATCTATCTATCTATCTCTCACAGAGAAGGTAATTACATATTTTGAGAAAAAAACTAAATATGTGCCGTACTTTATCTGTTTGAGGTATATCCATCTTATTCAGTAGGCATACTTTTTAATTTAATTTAGAATTTGTTGCAAAATAAATTATATATTTCTTTGATTGTTCAATTTTGTATATATTTAACTTTATTAATTTAAAATAAGTATGATATCTAATGTTAATCCAAAGAATATTGTGATATTTTAGAAACATCACAGGAAAATCTGTTTCCTTGCTCCATATATATATATATATATACATAGTAATCAAATTATTCATTATTTTGTGTATATTTAAGTATTTATCTGTTGGGCTTTTCTGTACATATGAACAACCAACAACTATGAAAACATTGTCTATATACCTCAACATAAATAGAATTATATAAATGTATCAGTATTTAATTCTATCAATATTTTCATCAGTAGTAATATGTTTCGTAGAAAGTTCAAATGTTATACGGGAACAGTGCATGGGCAAATATAATTGGCCTTAATTTCTGGATAAAGGAGGTACTTATTGTATATTGTTTTCAAGAAATTGACATTTTAGTCTTAAATCTTAATAATATTTGAAAAAGTGTGAGTGCATTTGCATATGTTTGTAAGTGTATGAGCAAGGTCAAAATGTTAGGAAATTGGTAAAAAGGAGTAATAGTACAAGATATGTATTCTTTGGTATTTACAGAAAGCATCTCAAAGTTAAACATGGATTGTTTAAATAGCTTTGTAATCTTTTGCAAAAAGATTTTTTACAAAATAGAATTTGAACCATGCCCTTTGAATAAGCCTTTACTTAAAGTAATATATGTGCTTCAACAAATTAACAAGAAATTGGCAATTTTTCAGCCAAACAGACTATTTTAATTGTCTCATATACAGTTATATTCAATAACATCTGTTCAGTTTTTTTAAAATTAAAACACTAATGATGTAATTTCTTGATTTCATTATGACTGATACTAAATAATTACTTGTAAATATTATATATGTTTATATTAGAATAAATGTAAAATGTAAAATGGTTTTATTCCTTATTGATTTATTGACTAGACTATAATAAAATGCTTAAAGCAACTATATGTCATTTCTTCAGAATTTGCCATGAATTGCCTGGTGCTTCTAGTTTTATCTGATTATTAACCTATGATGGGGCAGATAAAGCATTTCCTCATATTGAATTTGCGCATGCTGTGTGCTTTGAACTAAATTAATTATTAAAAGCTGTGTGCAGGCTTACAAACAGGAAGGGCAGGCAGACCTTAGCATGCAATGATGAGAAAAAACTTCCCAGGAGACTAGATAAAGCCATTGGACATAGCTTGCATAATTTCCTCGTATACCTTGGAAATAGTGGTCTTTTAGATAGTGTCTGAAAATATAATGCAACACTAGGAACAGGAAAATGGTCTTTATTGAATCAGGAGTAGGATTACCGGTAGTCTATGGGGAGGACCTTTTCTCTATAGTATACACTTACAACAGACACTAGGTTTTGTTTCAATTTTGTTTAGGGACTTGGTGCGGGGGGGGGGGAGACTGAATAACCTTCTATGGCCTTAGTTAAGATGCCCCTTCTGCACCTGCTGTTGGTCATAGTGGGCAAAACATGTAGCTTAAGGAGTCATATAAGACTGGGGTAGTTAGAATGATCTGCTGAGCTGACTCTTACTGTTCTGTGAGACCCAGTTAAATTTTGCTTGTTGAGAACAGATCTGAGCCATGATTGCTGACATGTTGATCATCTGTTTGACCCCCTAGAGTTGCAGCACCTCAGTTTCAATAATACCTGGAGATGTTGGTTTATTTTTTTTAATTTCAGAGACCTGGTTGTTAAAAAGTAGTAGTAGTCCATGCACAAAGAAAACAGCAGTGGTCAGTATTCCTGGTGTAACACATATGTGCTCAATTGGCTTTTAATATAGTAACTTAACTGGACAAATAAAAGCTTTCTTTATGTTGTTTTTATTATTTGCTGGCATTTTAGTAGAGATATCTTGTTCATGAGCTTTCTGCTGAAGCTTTCATACCATTGGTGGGGAAGGGTTGTTTTACAAATATGGTCTTATCTATCATTCTCTACATGTAGCATTTAGTGGAAATGCATTTATATTACTTAATTAGAAACTTTGCCTTTGCTGAACCTTCCCACTATGTGGTTATTACCTAAGGCTTAAAAACCATGATAATTACTACCTCTATAAAATGCCTCTCATTACAACACATAAAATGTGTTGAATTAGAGGGACTGCTATGAGCGGATTGTTTTTTTCTTATATATGTGTGTGTGTGTGTGTGTGTGTGTGTGTATGTGTATAATGTATAATGTAACCATTGAATTTAGTGAAATTTGTACAATGGATGTGAAAAAAATGTTTATATATATATTAGTTTATTTTATGTGTTATATAATAGAAAGCCAGGTATTTATTTCTAATATATGTGTGCTAGATATAGATAAGCAGGTCAGTCAAGTTGTGATTGTTTTACAATAATTTTACAATGCATTTCAAACATTTTATGAAAGATGGCACTAGTCTAGCCAATGACGAATAGGATTCACTAGAGTGGGCTAGAATTCTTGTTAGGAAAACTAAAACCTTAAAAAGTTATCCGTAAATGAGAGGTTGATGGGTAACGTGCCCTTGGAAAAAACTGCATGTAGTTGAGGGAAGATTTAAAAACTGCTCATTTAAAAAAAATATTTATGACTTATGGATAGTATGAAACAAATCATACTGAAATGTTCATAATATGCAAACAACTTTCTGTATATGAGATCTATAACTTACTCCACTTTTGCATTTAAGCTAAAATTTGAAGATAGATCTGGTGAATGGAGATGTGAAAGCTCTTGATGGTTAGCTCAAACCAGATAATGAAAGCTTTCACAAAAATGACTGCATGATTGTTTATTGAATCTGACTATGCTGATTGGTTCCATCATATGGATACCATTAACTGAGTTTGGTTTTTTAATCAACTACTACTCTTCAATTTGAAATTGACATGGCTAAATCCCAACTTTTTCTGGAAGCAGTGCTTTCAAAAGTATATCCTTTTCCATTTCCATTTCTAAAAAAATACTTTGGTTGGGGGACAGAGGAGAAAAAGATCCAATGCTATTCAAATTGTTAATTTTCTTTCTTCTGTGTTCTGAACTTTGCTTACGACATAGATTTGTCTGCAAGGATTCTGTAGGAGCTGTTTGCTTTAACAGCAATCTTTCTGTTACTGAAGCATGAAGTATACTTCTCAAATGGAAACATTCCATTTGCTATGTCATGTTATTAGTGGATTTCAAAAGCAAACAAAGTGTAATTTAAATCCATCCTTCTCAACTGCACTTCATTATAAAGATTTCCTAGTTGTTTTAGAACTACATGAGCTGTTATTCCATTTTTTTTACTTTAAATTACTAACTGGGAAATGCTGAATCATGAAACTACAGTATGTTTCTAATGAAAACCTACATGTTTTTCCAAAATTATTTGGAACATTATTTCAAACCACTTCTTCTGTTCCTTTTTGCTGAGCGCTTATTTTTAACATGTGTTGTATAACAATAATACTGATAGCATTACATAGCTAATTCTTGGAAGATTGAGAAGTAGCTTTGCATTTTATAATAAAATCCAAGTAAAAGCTTTTAGTTTCAATTATTAGTCATGATATCTATGTGAGAAATAGCAATTGTTAATGTTTTACATATGCTTAACGCTACTATTTCCTTTCTCCAGTTGTAAATATATTTAATACCAGTGTTGGTAATACAGTTGATTATAAATCCATTTGTCTCCTTATTCCTTCCTTCCTTCCTTCCTTCTGTTATCACCAGCAATTTTGTTTTCTTTATGAAAATTTAACTGGGATTTACCAAATACTATTTGAAGCAAATTATTTTCAAACTAAGCTAACTTAAAACACAAGAAAACTCTGTTCTAATTTATCTAGAGTCAATCATTTGCTGTAGCCTTAGGGGCTAAATTATGCACCAACCATACCTTCTCAAAATTCAGACTTTGTACATTAGCAGAATGAGCAATCTTTACCAATACATATATAGCATTACAAGAGCTATGTATCATTGGTAAAAAGAACATGGCATGCAGGTGTTTAAATTATTTACTCCCATAATTGGCCTTTATGTTAGATTGCCGAGCCAGGCCTCAGTTATTCTAGTGCATAATTGATAGTGCTCAGAAGTGGAAAAGTTATAAAAGCAGAAGTAATGTGACGTGAAAGTGCAGTGAGGCAACTCCAGTTGGTGAGCCTATTGAGGCCGAGAGAGGTTTGAAGCACAATAGAATTGCATGTGTGTTGCCACTAAGGAAAACACATCAGAATTAAGAAGTTTTTATTCTGGCATGTTGTTTGCATTTTATTTACTGGGAGTGGAGACAGTAAAAGTTAGCACTTCTGTTGGTAGGTATAGCTCTTCGTAGCAGATTGTTAGATAGCTATTGTTAGATATGGATTATGCATATAGAACTAATTTTATTGTTAAAACAATTTACAGCAAATTAATTTTTGGAGCTCCATCATTCTCACTAACATTTTAAATATAGTTATAACAAAAAGCATGCAATATTTTTGTGTCTTGGTGACCAATTGTCTTATATTGTAAATTCATTTTATTTAAACTTTTACAAAAAAAAGGATTATACTTATTCTTTAACTATTCATTACAATTGTTAATGAATAAAACTCAGTCCTCGTGAAGACAAAAGCTGTTACTCAAATATCTTTGGTATAAACAAATGGAGATGTGTATTACATCAGCAAAATAGCTGTTGGATATACTTTTGTTTTAATTTGTGTAATTTGGAATCTCTGTGATTAAGAAACAGCTAACAATTAGACATTTATATCTAAAGAGGAAGGGATGTTACACTGAAAATGATCTACACCATAAACTCCATGCTTGTTTAAATTACATTTTTTTTACAGAAAGTAGTACTGGTACAGATAGAATGTTCCTTCTGCGATAATTTTTAAAGTGATAAAGTAGTTAATAGCTTTTATTTCTGGACTGCCAAAATGAACCTTTGCCTTTCATTTGGAAAAACAGTACAGAGATCTCAAATCTTCTCATTTAATAATCATGCCTCATTAACATTTTTGTATTAATAATGCCATGTAAAACAAATAAACACCAACAGAGAACAATGAAAGATGAATAATTCAAAGATTATTATAGTAGTAAAAGACAGACACTATAATACATAATACAATATTTTATCCATTAAAAATGCTTCATAGAATTTAATGAAGCAATACAAATGCAGATTCTTTGATGATAGTGTGGAAAAATAAATGTTTTAAAGAAGAAGTCCTTGTTTTATTGCAGTGGCATTGTATGTTCCATGCCGTAATATTAACAGATTTTTCTAAAAATGTCTAAGATTGGTGTAATATTCCTAGTGAATCTTCATGTTGGTGAAGCCACATGAATTTTAAACATGGATAATTGAAACATGTCCTTTACAAGTGAATAATTTTAGAATACAAATTAGATGACTCAATTGTGGGGCCATCAGTGTATTTCAGAACTAAAATAGACAAAATAATAGAAAATGAAGAAATTAAAATAATCTGGGACTTTAAAATTCAAACAGACAAGCACCTGTCTGTAACACCCAAGACTTAATAATTGCTGATATGAAAGGGAAAAAAGTCTGTATAGTGGACTTCGCAGCACCTGGAGACAATAAAATAGAAGAGAAAACTGGAAAAAATCAGAAAATACAGAGACCTGCAAATAAAAGTAGAAATGACTGTGGCAAAAGAAAGCAATGATAATACCTATAGTCACCAGCACCTTGGGTGAATCCCAAAAATTCTGGAACACCCAATGAACACAATTGACATTGACAAAATCATTGTCAGTTGCAAAAGAAAACAATTTTAACACCATCTAATAACATCTGCTTATCACAGGTGCTTGGGAAGGACTCAGTAGGTGGATAAAAATGCCAAATCTGTCTAAACATCTGGATGACTATGCATCCAACAATAACAACATATTAAATTTGCATGCCACTTATCTTCTCTCTCTTTTATTTAAGTTCTTTTTTAATGATGTTTTTGTAAATATGTGATCATTAAGATGTGCAGTGAAATGGCAAGATAAGCACTATTCTAAACAGAAATATAAAACTCATTGTGTGTTACATAGTGGTAACCAACCATGTTGTGATTTTATTCTCTCACAAAACTGGAAAAATCCAATTGCTTATTGTAACTTTAAAATTATAATATTGAATATAAACATATATGCTACATTAGCGGCTATATGATAGTACTAAAAATGCATGCAGTACATTTTAAGAAATAGTGTGTATTCTTTCCCAAATGAAGACAGTTGAACATACGGAATTCAGTAAAGCATTTTATTATAAACTTAAAAAAATTAAGATTAAAAATCCTCATCCGGAAAAAAATAAAAAGTATCCAAAAGGTATTAATGAATAACCAACTCTACACATGCAAACTTCCAATTTAATTAAATACTCCTTTTCATTCCTTGAAGAGACAGTCCTCGGTTATTCTGTTGCGTGCTTTGTCTCTAATTTACATTTTATATTTTGTTTGTTGTTTGCTGTTAGATTATTATTTGTTTGAATTATTATTGTTTATGTTGTACATCACCCAGAGGCACTCTCTTTGAGTGGAGTGGCCTTATAAATCTTGACATAAATCTTGAAACCTCTGAGGGTGATGGGCAATTAAAAAATAGAATAAATAAACAAATAAATAAGACAACCTTTTGTGTTTCATGAAATTAAAATTATTCAGTTGTCCCAATAATTTTAGTGACATGATATGAAATATTCATTGTGTGAATCTATACTAAAGCGTTGCCAAAAGTCATAAGTTATAGGTTATTCATAATTTGATTGAAATCATCCACAGTAGTTCTAATAGAGTAGAAGAGACACTGTTATTATTATATACATATACTGTAGCTTTTTAAAAAACATTATATGACAGCAAGCAGTTATTCTTGATGACCTTTGTTGTTTTGTACCTCTATTGCTGCTTGTTAATATCTATCTTAGTATATTAGTATTATAGTATTATAGTATATTATAATGGATTGTATTTAGGGAAGAAATGCACTGTCCTCATTGGAATAATGGTGCTATAGGATTGATCTTAAGTTTTGTGAAAAATGGATTTTAAATTTTTAATTTTTTTTTGCATTTAGAAAGAGGAATGATATTTACCTAGTCCAAATATATTTGTGTAAGAAATTCAGTTCATAACAAATGTATCTATCATATTTAAAACTACTAAGAATTTTTGTAAGATAAATTAAATTTAAACATACCCATGCTTTAAATTAAAATTTACCCATGCTAATATTTGATAAGAATTACTAATTCTCCTTTTATAAATAATTTACTTTGAAAATTGTCTGTTTGCAGAATAGTTTGTGCAATAAGGTAATGGAGCCATTGAAATAGTAGAAATACTTATTGATATGAATTATGTTTTGCTATATGTGGATGTTATTCTTAGAAGAAGCTATATGGAATAGTATGTGACTCTATTCACCTTTCTTCAATGACAGATCACATTTATTTGGATCATTTCAGATTGAGCTGCAAGAGAATTTGATTTTTAGAAAACCAAGGGAATTACTAACTTGTTCAGATGCTTGATTGGCTAGCTTAAAAAGCATAATGAAATTACTAATGTATTGCAAAAGATTTTGTGATTATGTTATCTCTTGGACTTAACATTTCCATAGTTAGGCTCAAGAATCACATCTTTTTGGGATGTCTTGGTGTGCAGTCACTGCAGCGGCAATAAACTGGGTATTATTTTAATGATTACTGATTCAGAAATTAGATAAATGTAGTATATATGGAATTAGAGTGTTTTAATTTTTTTAATTATTCTCTGGCTGATATCTTTTTGTCAAATGCCAAAATTACAGTTACATCGTTCACAGAATCCCACTACAAAAGTAACTTTTTATAATAGACAACAAAATGTTACTTTTTGTCAAATTTACAAAATGTCATTTATTCATGGAGCATATATATTTCGATATAATTAGAAGTAAATACTTGCTTTTACATGCCACACACCCTAAATTCACACAGAAACTTCCTTTTCATTTCTCTGATAGAGACATAGTGATTTTTTCTTCTATCTTAAGCTGTTGAGCTTGATAGACAAAAACAACTGAGGTGCAAAGCACAATCTTTTATATAGTTTCTATGAATTCATTCATGTGACTACTTCAATAAAAGGAAGAGAGTGTTCACAGGCTAATTAAAAAGATTTTGTTTCAGATGAGGACAAAGTAAATGTTTTGATACAACACTTTTCTATAATAGACACAAAAATGGGACTAGGGGAAAAAGCCCAACACTGTTATGATTTTCGATCATAAGATGTTTGTCCCTGGATCAGAGGGTTCAGGTTTTTAATTTTTTTTTTTACTAATAGTCTCTGTTATTTCAAACAAATTTGAAAGCCCTTGGTATAGCTTATCTAAACACTGTCCTCAGATATTATTCAGCTTATGTTTTGCTGAAACAAATAAGTAATTAATACATGGTATAGCATATCTAAACACTGTCCTCAGATATTATTTAGCTTATGTTTTGCTGAAACAAATAAGTAATTAATACATAAGAGAATGTTAGGGTTACGATTTAACCATTTTTTTATATCAGCCAACTTTTCAAAAAGATTCTTATAAAAATAAAATATGATTATAAACAATAACTTTCGGTACTGCTTGCCAGTTGACCCATGTACTTCATAAAATGTTTTTATTTTGAAGATAGACATTTAGGGCATTTAATGAGCATTTATAATTGACTACTCAAATGGCCTAATGGGTTCCTAACTTATAAATATCCTGTTGCTTTAATTTACCTTTAAAGATTTAGCAGAGCGTGTGCAATGTCATAGATAATTTGTTTAACTTGAACAAAGTTGATGGAAAGACAGTTTTAGTTACTGCCATGTAAAAATAAGAGTAGCCAAAACTGCAAGAAAAATAAAATATTTATTTTATTGTAATAGATAAAAAGCTCTTTAGATCCAATTTTTGTAGTACAAAATATGAATTTATTGCCATAATCTACTATTATGGTGGGAACAGAAGGTGATGTATTAAATGAAGATATTATGTAGCTGATGTTACAATCCAGTCCCATGCCATGAAGGACTTTAAAGGTTAAATCAACACCTTAAATTAGACCCGGAAGCAAACTGGGAGCCAGTGCAGTTCAACCAATCAATTTTTATTTGATCATTGCCCAGGAAAGTCAGGAGCAGAGATGTGACATGCTATTGTGACAGCACACATAACTGCCTGGGCTATCTGCACCAGTTGAAGCTTCCAGTTACTTTTTAATGGGAGTCCCATAGACTCCTGAACTAGAATCGAGCATACTGGCATACAACACAAAGCTGCACAAAGTCATTATTAGCCATGACTGCCATTGTTATATGATATATTTACATTTTATTATTATTTATTTGTTTTATTTGTATCTCACCTTTAAAGTCAAGGGGATGAACATATCTAACACAACTTTCTGCTCCTATTGTCCCCACAACAATAATCCTGTGAGACTAGAACTCATAGTCTCCTGCTTTCTAACTTGGTGCCTTAACCAGCTGCCAGGTTTTTATCTGCTACTGGCTTTCATATGCACCATGTTCCTCCCAAGAACTTAGGATGTTTTAATGTATCCATGTAGTACTTACATGAACAAAAGAAGTATGGCTTTTTCTAATTGACAAATGGAAATTTTATCAATATGCAGATTTACTAAGTGCCGTCCAAGATCTTATAGTATGGCATCCAGTGTACCAATAATCACTGGACTACTATGGCTAATATATGCCATAATCTTTAAATTTTGATTTTCAGATCTTGATACTTTGTGATCTTTTTTGTCTTCTACTGTCTTATGGTATTGCCACATCAGTCATTCCCACTTTAATTTGGAAATCCCACAATAGCTTGCTCATTTTCAACTCCTTTTCAACTCTGTGTTCCCAACAATTTTTAATTACTGGCACGTGATAATTTTTACAGACGTTCCAGTAAATCATTATGGCCCACATTGTTATGTTGTTGTCAATTAATTAGTTTGTGTCAACTTCTTACACAAGCTAAGTAATCAGTAGTTTAATGTACTAAGTCTTCTGCTTCTTTGTACAATTGGCACTTAGAATAATTTCATGATTTTTCAATTCTAGCCTTGATTACATTAGTTGTGAGCCGCGGTGGTGCAGTTAAAATGAAGTACTGCAGGCTAACTCTGCTCACATTGCCAGGAGTTTGATTCCTTCAATCCTGACTGGCTGAAGGTTGACTCAGTCTTCCATTCTTCTGAGGTCAGTAAAATGAAGACCCAGATTGTTGGGGGCAGCATGCTGATTCTGTAAACTGCTTAGAGAGTGCTGTAAAGTACTGTGAAGCTGTATAAAAGTCTAAGTGCTACTGCTATTAGTTCAGATAGCTTGCTCTACAGCAGTCTATATTAAGACTTCAGTTTTTAATTTACAGTTGCAAGCCATTGCCAAATTTATCTTAATCATTTTCTCCTTGATTGTTTGTAGAAATTGTCCTTGTAAAGCAGACATGTCAAACTCGCGACATCACGTGACGTCGTGCAATGTATTGGGA
>NW_015386918.1:528731-547298 GCF_001527695.2 Protobothrops mucrosquamatus | reverse complement strand
GCGCCGACCGAGCCTCCCTATGGCCGCGGTTGTGAGCCAGGCAGGGGCAGAGAGCTGCGAGTGCGAGCGCGCCCCCCCAGATGTTGCGCCCGGTGCGGCCGGCCCGGAAAAAGGTGCCGGAACGCGGTTCCGCCGCGTTCCGGCTGAAAAAAAGCCCTGTATATATATATATATATATTCCATGTTTTTTCAAGGAGTTAGAGATTGTGTACATTGTATGAAAGTTACCAGTGTTTCTGTATAGTAGAATGGGTTGAGAGGTAGTAATTGATTAAAAATCACCAAAGAATTAAGAATTAATTGAGTTGTGCGTAGATGATTCACTATGCAAAAGTCAATAGAAGCCAATGTGGTTGTATTATACATATTTATAGAAATACCTGTCCCTACAAGTGAAGTTTCATTTTTAGTAGATTAAATTCTTTTAGTTTTAAGATGCTTCAGGAAGAATGGTAAAGTGACTATTTTTTGAAATATTACAAAAAGGTATTTCTTCATTAGAATGATTAAGGAAACTATAATATAGACTTTTTTTTACAGCTAACTGAAATGTCAAAGAATAAAATAATTGATTTAGTTTTGATTGATTATGTGCCATGATGTTATGACAACTCTTAGTGACCACATGGATAAAGGAAATAAAGATACAGGCAGTTCCTAGGTTAACAACAAGATCTGTTGCTAAGTCTGTCTTTGGCTTAAATAAGTCAGAACTTAAATCTTAATAGACTACCTATTACTAAAAATGGTAGATGGCATTTCCTTTCTGTTTATGAATCAGCTAAACAACAGCTTCATACAAATACAATACTAAATTAAAGATTTGGCATTTTTAAAAATCATTCTTTTCTTCAATTACAATTAGAATTATATTATTGGACAAAAAAGGAAATTCTATAATCAGAGCCAAATTATTTTTGAGCATCAAAGTAAAGTAAAATAACACATTGCTTATAATTTAATATCTTTTCTGTTGCAGATAAGATCTAGTTCCATTTAAACTACTATTGGGCTTTAGCCAGAAATAAAAAAAACACCTGTTGAAATCAACAAAAAGATTCATTTTAAATAAGTAGCATGCAAGGTTATATGAAGTATTCATGGAGTAATGTTAATGGTATTTATTTTTAATGTGCACTAATGATGCTAATGTCTACTTTATATTATAAGGTCTTTCTATAATTAGGGAAAGTAAATTGATTTATATTTGCATCACATTAAATTTAAGTATTTTATATTTAAAACAGTCTTAATTACAAAACTGAATATACAAGAATAATGATAAACTAAACTAAAATCTTCACAATAGTAATTTAAATACAATTGTATCTGTTTTATTTTGTTAAAGGCAATTAATAATTTCTTTGTAAATAAAAACACAAAATCTAGAATGGATAACGGTCAGAAAGAACAGTTGACAAGCAATACAAATAGAATATAAACCTTTGCTTATATATATTTTATAAAGGTTCTGGACCTTAATACAAGTGCTCAATGACAAGTTTTTTGAAAGACATATGAAGCATAAATGGCATATATCATGATTAAAGAATAGAAACTATGAACAGGTGCTGAAATTACTGTGGTCTTTTTAGGATCAGAAGGTTAGACAAACTGCCCCCCAGAATTTAAACAGAGCAGTTATTTCATGTCAGTTTAATTATCTTTTTGTTTTAGAAACTGTCAAGTGATCTGGAAACCTTGAGAAATAGGAGCTTTCACATCTCTGAGGGCAAAGTTCTGATTGGGGTTCATTTGGTAATCTTTCTCCTTGTGAAAGCCTTAATGTAGCTGATGGACTGTTAGAACCATAAGAGATACTTAATGCAAGAACAAGTTTAATCGGTGTGGGATCTTTTAGTAGAACATCTTAGCAGTGTGATTTTTTTTTCCTCTTTGGGTCATATAGCCCTTACTGTGATTTTATCATAGTATTTTAACTTCCAAAGTGCTGTGAATAATATATAATAATAACATACTTGAAAGAAATAGTATGTTTTTAAGTAGCTTGCAATTGGATTTGGGCAAAAATAGGATTTTAGTAGTATATGTGTACTGGTATAAATAATGTTCATCATATGTTTCATTGTTGTTTTTGTCGAATATTTGAATTTTTTTCCTGGTTCCTAGAAATAAAATTCTTAATATTTATTATGTCTGCATCAAAATTAAAAAAAAAAATATTGGGAAAAGGACATATTTGTGTTGTTAAAAGTAAGGATAAAAAATAGAAACATTTGAGATTTTAATTTCTTTGAATCACAGTCCACAGTTGGAATTATGTAAGTAATAAATTAGGAAAATATAATTCAAACTTATATTTGTAAGTTAGGAAATCTAAAAAAATGAATTTTCATTATTATTTTTTACTATTTGGAATTAAACAGTATTAATATATAGACTGGCTTTATATGTTTTATGCTTTTATGACTTTAAAATAGAAGCTTGTTAAACTTTTCAACAAGGTAAATAGATCCTTTTAAATTGGTTTCATTGTTTACTTTATCATTTAGAATATTACTAATTCTTTAGTTTTTTAAGTGTTAATGTTATAGATTGCTAAGCAGAATTTATGTATATCTTCATATTATTTACTCTTTCGTTAAACAGATTGAAGTGCATTAATTCAATGTTAAGAATATAAATTGTCTTTCATATAGTAGGGTATCTTACAGAACTGAAGATGGTGAATTTTTTAAAACCCCTTTTCTTTTGTTTATCTATTTGAGACCAACCTTGTTTGGGCTTAATGTATGTTAGAGAAAATAAATAATTGGAAGCTGAGTTGTGTTTTAAAATTAGTTAGGACTCCTTGTGTTATTTGTTTTGGAAGTTTTAAATTATACGGATAGTCTTACTTTTTACTTGCTAATATGACATTTGTTTCTACAGAATTATATAATTTTTTATTATATTCTAAAGTAGAACTTCTGCATCAGATTTCTATAGTTTCTCAACTATAGGTTAAATGTTTTGTAAATATCCTCTAAGAAATAGAAAGAGAAGAAAAATTGAGACATAGATCCCAAAAACATTGATGTAACAAACGTGCATTCTATTTATACAGTATACAAAATAGCTGAAAGCAAAACTTCATAGATTTTTTTTTTTTCGGTAGTGCGGATAATAAACTATTCAAGTTTGGGGTAAATGACCAATTATTCTTCAATATACTCAAGAATTTATTAATCCTTTTGTTGGTAATTTCTTGATACCTTATATTAACAGCGTAAATTTTCCATGAACACATTTTCAAATTGGATCCAGAAATTAATATATATTTATTTTGAGCACATATTATTAAACTCAATACGGAAAAAGTTGTAATTAGTATTTTTCAAGTATTGGTATAGCGCACATATACGAATGGTTTGGCATGGTGTAGATTGCTTTTAAGAGTTGAGATATCAATAGTTATCTTTAATCTACTATACTCTAATAAAAAAATACTTTATTTGTGCATGTAAATAAAGTTTCATTACTACATGCTTCAGTATTTCTGTTTATCCTTCCAAATAGTCATTTTTAAAAAAAGTTCAACAAGATGTGAATTAAGTCCTCCGTTTGGTCTTGCTTTGTGTGAAGATGGTTGAAGTCATTAAACAGTTAATTTCCAGTGAAAACAGGAGCACATCTTTGCTATTTCTTGCTAGGTTACGAATCTGTCATTGCCCCTCTTTCATGCTTGTGTGAGTATGGAAATGATTTGAGACAGGATATTGTACAAAGTGGGTGAATGCATTAGTAGCTGTACCTCGTGACCATACATTGCATCACCATGAAAGCCTCTGTAGAACTCCTCTAATATTCTTTGCACGCAATGGGATTGAGAAAACACAGATCAAAATTTGCACTTCTAGAAAATTTCTTATTCACCACATAACACATAACTATTATTTTTAAAAACATCTTCCACATTCCAGGCTTTCAGATGCATTAAGGTTGCTTTTAAAAGTGTCAGAAATGCAAGAATTAAAGTACAATAGCCTGTGCAGTTAGACGTATAATTGTATTAATGATATTGAATAAATGTTTAAAACATCACAATTGCCTTGAAATGTTTTTTAAAAAACGGGTGATTTTATTAAAAAGTTAGGGGCCTATGGATTCTCTCTTGTCTCTTATAATTTCTCCCATTGTAAGAGAACCAGTAAAAGAAAACTTTCTACTTTGTTCAGGTAGCATAAAGAGTACAGTTCGAATCCAATTAACTAATACTCATGGTTTGTCAATAACCATACTAAAGTGTTTTTTCTATTAGTCTTTTTTGCAGTACATATTTAAAATTATCCTTTATACTGAACTCTGGTATTTTTATTTATTTAAAATTATTTATGGAAATGATATTAATTTTTGCATATATTTTGCATGTGTTTTGATTAGATAAGTTGAAGAGATAATTATAATAAACTAATAAATCAGGTATTGCTGTTTTTTGATATTCATTAAAAGTTGGGTATAATCCTGAATTTATAAGATCCTTGCTCTTGAAAACTTTTGCTGACAACCAAATTGCTGCAGTCCTTTTAAAAATATCATAATGGATAGATTAGTAAACTTGATACTTTATAATAATGATTGAATTTACACTATCCAAGTGTAAATTAACAAATATTTTAAAATGTGGAGGCTCATGTCTAGCTGCTGTTGACTCAGTACTAACAGGCATTCCTGAGCAATGCATCCCGAGTCTTATTCCTTTTCTTTCAATATAGGATTTTATTTTTAACATAGTTCGACAGCTGCCTGCATGTGGGCTTTGGCTTTCTTCTGTTTAAAAATTATTTACTTTATTTTGACTTGAACTTGCTGCCCTCACAGTTCCTGTTAATAACACAGACAGACAGATCAAAGAAGAGAAAGCCCCTGGACAAAGGAAATGGGACAGCCCTGGTTGGTATGAACACCATTACTTTTAATTCGTTTTTATAAGCCCAAGTTTCAATAATGGCAGATTTTTAAAAAGTATAAACTATTCAAAGTTTTCACTCAAGATTCTTATTTGTATCTTCATATATAAACCATGGAGTTATATTAAAACAATAATTTTACTAAAACAGGCCTATTTATTTGAATTACTGGGAAGAAATGTAGTTTGTGTTACTATATTTTGACAGAACGTGTTGTGGTCATAGATTAAGAAAAAGCCACAAGATAGAGTACATATTGTCTAAAGTATGAATTTTAACCTGCTACTTTAATTAGAATAATGAGGAGATCTGTCTGTATTAATTTCTGCTAACACTTTTTTACAGTTTAAAAATTAAACTTTTTGGGTGAAAGTTTTCATTTTTAATTTCTGTTTGAAAAAAGATTAAACAATTGATATATTCCCATTACTGGAGAAAAACAAATGGCAAACTATCATATTTTTAAAAAATAATGTAAATATTTGTTCTCAGATTTAATTAATAGTTAGGGTGTTCTATTACAATTTATTTTCACGTTACTGTTGTAAAGTATGACGTACAATAAAAAAGAAAGCAATATTTATCAGGCATTTTGGATTCTGTAGATTAATGACAATTGTTTTGCTTTATTGTTATACAATTACATCATAAAGAATTTTTAATGTTATTATATTTCTATCAGTGAAAAAAATTTTCTTTATTAATATGCAGTTCAGATTTTAACTTCAATTTCTGTTGAAAAGTGTTTTAATAATTTCTAATTAATAATAAATAAAAAAGGTATATAAAGGTATATATTTTCAATAATTGAATGTTTGAATTAAAGTATATTTGTGCATATATATGACAGCTTCTCTTATCACCTGGCACTGTAGTTTATGTCTTAAAAAAGTAAAGCTCTCATACAAATTTTTAAAAAATTCCTAAGGCATTTTTGATGCATATAATTTTGAAAGGTTTGAAATAGCACATTTATTATTGCCTTTTTTGTGATTTTGCTTCAGATTAAAGAAATTATATTTCATAATCATATCTTTCATGGAGGTATCAGAGATGAAAAATGTACTCAATCCTGAAATTTAAAAAAACCTTTGATAAAGGTCTCTCTGTCTCTGTAACTCCTAATATTTCTATCCAGTTTTGAAAAGTTCATGTCATCAAAAGTGACACAAATTTTAAATTCTAAAGCCCCTAAATTAAAAAAAATAATAATGTCATTTTTGCTGCTACTAATATTTAATATGTATACAGAGATAAAATGCCACCTTTCAGGTACAGAAAATTATTGTGCTTTTTGTGTTGGTTTTGTCAAACTGAGAAAAATGTATGCATTATGAAGCGTGTCCAATTGATATATTTGTTCACCCAGCAGGGAAAGCCAAACCATCTGAATTGTTAAAGAAAAACCACTTTTGATTGCTTTGTTTCACATGGGTAAAGTCATTGAATTTTGAACTTGATTTACTCTTTTGTTTTCTTGCTACTATTGAATTCAGCCTGGGAATAAAGTAAGTTTATCTTTTGCATCTCTCCTTTTATTGCTGTGGATTGCTGGACTCTTCTAAGCCGTCAATGACTATTTGTACTTACACAGTGATATTACTGTAGCAAGATTTTGCATTACTCTCGTAACATACCATATAATATTAGGGAAAATTTAAATATGAGACTGCTCATGTTTATTTACATAGCTTATATCAGCTCCTAGTAAATGCTAGAGAAAATGTATAATGCTTTGTGCTTGAAAGTGATGCAACTTTGTTGAGATAATATAGGAATTAACCTATATCCCCTAGTTAGTGGGATAAATATTTTTCTAAAGACAGTCTTGGTACTTTATTATGGAATTTTGACAGAAGATAAGGAGAAGCACAAGGCTTTACAAATCCATTCTGGTTGTTTTCTTTGTTCAAGAACATACAAATCTTTTGAAAGAGGTACTTTGCAATGTGTATAACTTATACATGTGTAGGGACATATCTTTTTCCATGCTCACTTAGCTGCTTAGTAAACTGTTCCCAGCTGTCTCCATCTAAGTGTATATCCATATTTATTTCTCATGCCAAATACTTTTTAAAATATTGTATAGTCCTGCTAAACTCAATCTAGATAAAGTTATGATGACATGACTTTATTATAGAGGATAAAGGTGATCACTATGTATATCACTCTTTAACAAGTTTTTTCTTGTGGCTCTGCTTTTCTGATTTTCATCCTCTTGCTTTAGATTGACAAGCAGTGTCTCATTGTTCCTGTGACCCTTCTTCCTATTGAATGATTGTCTATTTCCTTGCTATTAATTTGATCTAAAGGAAACAATAAGTAATAATTGATTTTTATTCACCTTTTCAAGGGTAAGATTGGCAGATTATTCCATTGATAGAAGGGTAATTTTGAAGAGAAATGGGGACTAGAATCTATTAAAGAAAAAAACTTGTTACAGTGTGCTTGAATATAACCACAGCGGTGCATTATCTGCGTTTATTCAAATATATATGCCACTATTTTACTCCTTGTTAGTGTATTGAGGATTGCAGCCTAGGATTCTTTAGGCTAGGTTGTACTGATTATTATTTTGAGACAAAATATAACTGGAGGATTTTGTTGACTTCAAATCACACTATAGGTTTGCCTGTGAGCTCAAAGCATTCACCATGATACAAATACATCTAACAAGTCATGTCATCTATAGTCTTTCCATGCCTGATGCTTATAGTACTGCTTTGTTCTTATTTTCTATACGTATCTTCATCTTTCTGTAATCAAATTCTTCTTACATTTTTTCAGTGATTTTGAAGGGATATTTTTTTCAAACTTCATTAATTCTAATCTGCTTTTAAAGAGTATAGCACAACGATTGTGCTGTTGTACATATTTCAGCCGTTCAGATCATTTTTGTGCTGCTTTTCTCCCTTTTAATGGCATTATTTTGTTACATTCATTGATAAATTACAGACCATGTGATCACACAGTTTGGCAAATCCTTTCTCATTAGCTTCATTTGATCATGGATTTAATTTGTGCTGCAATATCTTTTGTCTATAATTTTATTTAATATTATTGAAATTGTACCAAAAAATACCAGCTATTATTTTTGTTAATACAATTTTAACAGCATCCTCTCCCCCAATATAATCTTTTGTCATTAAAAAACAAGTACTATGAAATATTGAAAATAGATTTTGAAAATATGGGGAAATTGAAAAAGATGATACTTAGAGCTGTCTGTTTGTCACTGCTGCTGTAGGCTGGATATAATAGAATCAGATATGAGTACGGACAACAGTGCATTTCTTGAAGTATGGAAAATTATCAGAAATGTTTTAATACCATTTGTATTAATAAGAGAAGCAATATAAGCTTATAGTCTTCATGCAACTATTTTTCTGATGTAAAAGGAATATATAAAATATAAACATCCTTGAACAAAATGTATATAGAATAGGATTTGTTATGTAACCTAAGTAGAATTATATAAAATTAGGAAGGAGGAGGAAGGCATATTACTCCTTGTTGCCTTTTATTATTTATAAACATGTAATAAAATAGGGATTTGAAACATTCTAAATCCCCCCAAATCAGTAAAACTCCTTAATAGAATACAAAAGAAAAAAGTTTGTGGACAGAATTCTAAAAGCAGACAACAGTTTTCCTTATCTTTTTCCAGAGCTTTGTAAGATGATCAAGATTTGTAGTTTATCCCAGCTAGAATAGAAAGATGCTATGTTGAATAAAACTCTTTTGTAGATAACAGCAACCTCCTTGATCTTAAGAAAAAGATGTTAATTCAAGATTAGACAGCCTATTTTGATGACTAACTAAGCAGTTTCTTTCTTCATCGTTTTCCGACCCTGTGGATGAAATTGCTCATATGACAGCTGAATGGTAAGTGATTAATAGTTAAAGTCTCACAATTTGCTTTAGCAACTTGGCATAACTTTATTTCAATGATATGCTTTGTAAAATTAAGAAGAAATCTTCTCTTCAGTCATCTCAGATAAAGATCTCTATTCCAGTTAAGGGAGATAAACTGGATGAGCTAATGGACGCCGTCCCAAACTTAGAGGAGGGGGCTGTGACTACTTTCTTCACTCTATCAGGCAAGGTGGACAACATTAACTCCAGATGTATTATTATACTGTATATATTAAAAGATTGATTGGTGAATAGTGAAGCTTTAGTCAATGTCCGGCAGATGAACTACTTACGTACGAGTCTGAAAAAGTATATATCTAGCATCCATGGAGAACTTAAAACCATGAAAATTCAATCCATTACATTTCAGAAAGATTTGGAAGCATTAAAAGTAATTATTATAAGTGTTCCAGAAAATCAGAATTCCAATTTTAGAAGAAAAGGAACAATGTTGTGATACCCTTACTATAAATCTGCAAACTGAATTTCTTTGAATTGAAAGGTAACTCAACTTAAAAATAATCTACCTTTGAATGTAAAGCAGAAGATTCGTTTGTTAATTTACATGGAAGAATGCATTCAGGGAGTCTTCTCACTGCCAGCTCACTTTAAATTTGAGGTCCTTCATATTGACAGATGAAGGGATAGAGGCAACCCCTTACAGCAGGGGTCCCCAATCTCCGGTCCATGGACTAGTACCGGGGCGTGGCAAGCCAGCAACCAATCCGAACAAACAAGCAAAGCCCCATCAGTGAGATGCAGGCAGTGCACAAAACCATGCACCCTCCGGTCTGCGGAAAAACCTCTCTCCAAAAGGTTGTGACCCCTCCTTCTATATAATTTCTAACAGGTCAGAAATACAGGTCACTTGCTTCAACTTTCAAGATGATTTACTGAATTAAATATTATGAAAGTAAACTTTTTTCACACATTTTAAGAAGACATTGTTATTTGCCATGTACACCAACAAGAAATAAAAATATTAGATATAACTTATTATATCCAGCAATCTTCTGTCTTTCTCTTGGATATCAAATTACTTACAAGCCTGTCTTCTGCTGTGGAATTTTTAGAGGCTCTATGCTGATGAGCAACAAGCTTATTTTTTTCCCTTTCCCCCCTTTGCTTCATACTCATTAATGCTATATTACAGTAGTGGCCAAAATTGTGGAAACGTTTTGGAAAAGTGTACAGTAGAAATGCAGTAGAAACTTTGGTTAAGTTTCCACCAATTTTTCTTCTAATTTCTTTATAACTGTAGCCTTGTTCACTTAATAATACTATTTTACATTGCTTTCTGGGTAACCAGTCAACTCTTTGCACCATTACTTTAATTTTATTATGTTTTACAAGCTCACTAAATGAAAGGAAAAAAAAACCCTAACCAACTTGATAGCGATCACGAAACACATTGACAAATGTCCTCCTCTCGGCTTCAATACATGAGATCAGTAACTGAATCCTACTGTAATCTGATTGGCTCATTGCCAAAACAAGATGACACCTGATTGGCTCTCTAAACACTCATGCTCATTGGCCACAATCAGATGAAGGAAAGCTACCTGATATCAACCTAAGCAAGTTGTGCTTCCTTTTTCTGGTTATTTGACTATAACTTTTCATAGAATACAGTACAGATAATTGAACAAACTTTGTTGCATTACATTCTTGATTAAATTATCTTTCCATTGATATAAAGTGGTGTTATTAGCCATCAAACCTCAAAAATACACTTTTCCCAAAAGGTTTCCACAATTTTGGCCACTACTGTCATATGGAAACTTACATTTATATCTTTTGTTATAGAGCGGAGAGTGGAGGGGCAATAACCAAAGCTAAATTAGAGATTTAAAAATGAAGGTTTTTTCTTTTTTTCTTTTTAATGTTAATGCACGTGGGAATGGGCATTGTCTTTTTTTAATCAATTTTGTATTATTTTTTTGTTACTTAAATCAGGGCTTTTCAACCTTTTCTTCCATTGTACCACTTTTAGGATATGGCAACATCCGAGTACCACCAGTCGCCTAGCAAGGTGTCAAAAACTTGATGCCCCCCCCAAAAAAGGAAAAAAGTGATAAAGTACAGATAGTCCTCGACTTACAACAGTTTGCTTAGTGACTGTTCGAAATTACAATGGCACTGAAAAAAGTGCCCTCCAAGCCACAGCTGAGCAAGACACCCGCCTGCCCACCTAGGGGCGCTCTTCCTCCTGTCTGAGGTTTTCATTGTTGTGAACATTTCTGTTGAGGATTGGCAGCGGGGGTGGGATGGGGGTTTTTTGGTTTTTATTCCCATCTGCTGGGTGGTTGCAGCAGGTTTTGGTCACTTCAGATGATCCTGGGACACTGTGACCATCATAAATATGAATCAGTTGCCAAGCATCTGAATGTAAATCACAAGACCCTGGAGATGCTGCAACATTACAGCTAATCAGCACTTCTTCTGGGCTCAGCAGAAGCGCCAGGATCAGTGCTGCTTTCCAGCTGGAACCTGTCGCTGATCCTGGTGCTTCCACTGAGCTCTGACAGCCCCGAAGAAGCGCCGATCAGCTGGAAAGTGGCACTGATCCTGGCGCTTCCACTGAGCCCTGACAGCCATCTCTCGCTCAGGCTTGTGCAGTGCTCATTCCCCTCCCCCGCTACCATTTTTCTAGGATGGTCGCGTACCACCTGCCAGGTGCCAATGTACCACAGGTGGTACCCATACCACTGGTTGAAAAGCCCTGACTTAAATGACCCTTATATATTTACTACAGTATGAGAAGTCTATAATGTGTGGAAATTAATTCTGAGAATTGCAGCATTTTGCTTACATGGCGACATGGCACTTAATCAGACAGAATGATAATAGACCCAAATTTTATAAAAGGTTGGTGTGGGGGGAGGATTGGTGTTAATAATACAACCAGAATAATTCTATTGCAAAAAAAAACCACTGGCTACTCCATGGGCAGCTTTTTTGAGGCTTAGGACCATTGTTTGAATGGATATTAGTAGATGCTCAAATAAAGCATATGGGGTAAATATTATAGGTAGTCCTCAATTTACGATTGGTTACCTAATAACTGTTCTAAGGTGTGATGGACTCAAAAAAGTTACTTGTGGCTCATCCTTAAAGTTACTATGGTCACATCACTCCTGCAGTCATGTGATTGCATTTTGGGTGCTTGGCAACTGACTTGCATTTGTGACTGGTTGGAGTGTCCCGTGGTCAGGTGATTGACCATGTTTTGTGATTCTTTTTGCTGGTCTCTGTCAAAAAAGACCCATTCTCTATAATTTGAAGGTGCTTCTGACACAAATAAGAATCAAAAAATGTCCATTGGATAAGCTGGTTTCAGATTCATGATGACATGATCCACTTAATGACCCTGGTTACTCACTTAATGATTGTGATAAAAATGAATGTAAAATCAAGACCTATAAATTTGATGACTTGACCACAATGATTTACAGCCAAAATTTCAGGCTATATTCTTTTTGTAAGTTGAGGACTACCTGTATATTTAACAGTAACTCTAAAATTAATGTAGAATATAAGCTCTGAGATACTGAAGTATACTTTATTTTTTACCATAAAGGAAGCCAGTGATACTATTGCACTAATTTATCTTTTATGCCCCAGTTTATATTTTGTATCAACCTAAAATAAAATTGTTGGCTAAATAGAAAACTATTGTCCATATTTCAGAATTGTAAAGTATTAAAAGAGTACAAATTAGAAACATTTACATTTTTAAATTGTAACAAATGAAAGATTTTAGGACTTCTAAAAACATGTCCTTGTTCATGTTATATAACTGTTTGTGATAACATCGGGAGTTACATATATCTGGAAAGAAATGAATTGGAACCGGTAATATTGAAAACAATATCACCTTAATACCATTCATAATTTTTGGAATGGCTTACCTGTTTATTCTGAAAGCAATGACATGACAATGGTTCATAATAAATTAATTAGGCTTTTCAGCTTTTCAGATTTCAGTGAAATATATTTAAATTCACTCATTGTAATCAGTTAAAATTTAAAGTGCATAACTTTGGCAAAATTGGGCAAATACTCAAAAAAACCTTTATTCTAAATTATTTGTTGAAACATTTCCATCACCGTCACTTCTTTCTTTCATAATTTCACTACTTAATCTTTGGATGAATCATAAAATAGGAGATGACATTTAGTAGCTTCTTGGCTGTTGATAAGTGGAATATGCCAAATATATCTCCTTATGGCTGAAGAATGAAGAAGAGCCACAACACAGGCACAACAAAGTAAATTCTATGTGTGTAGTCTTCTGGGTGTATTTCATGTGGTATTTTCACATGATGTGCAAACCAACTTGTTTAATTGAGACTCTGATTTCAGTTAGTGATGTAAGTATTATTATGGTAATTTTAAAAATGTGTTTTGTAGTAAAGATGATACTTAATAGTGATAGAGCATTTTGACATTTGACATTGTATGGTAAATTTGTTCACATTGGCTTATTTCCCATATTTTCCTTACAGGCATGTCAAGAATCTTACATTGTGCTTCTCAAAGCTGCATTTAGTTATGTTTATGTTTAAGAAGAAATCTGTCTTGGAAAGAGATCAAGCTCTTGCTTGTTGAACTGCAATACGGGCCATGAGCATAGATAGCACAAAAGCATTAAAATAGGTAATATGTTAGCACTGCTTGTGCGGTCATGCCAAAATATAAAAGATCAATGCATTTTGCAGAACTAATAGGACCTAATTTCTTTTGAGCAACCTCAGTTTTAATCCCAGGAATCATTGATTTGCCCCATTGTATTGTTTGTTTTACAGTATTAGTTTGAACAACTAATGCTCTAAGCTACTTTCATGGAACATACACTCATAAAATATTTTGGATTCGCTTGTGAAGCAAATGTACTTTCATTGGGAGGCGAAATGTTCTGTTCTACTATATCAATTTATATGTAAAATATTGTGTTTTATTTAAGAATTGAACTCCTTGCATACTAGTAGAACTTTTACATTTGATTGATTACATTTGGAAAAATCATTCCTGTGTAGCGAATAGCCAGTTTTACATGATAAGTAAATTGGCTTCCATAGGTACTTTTTGAATTTTCCATGTTTAGCACCAGGGATGGATTATTTATTTATTTAGATTTTTTTTATGCCATCCAACTCCAACTGAACATATTCTTTATGTGAAGGTGAAGGCAGTTTTTCCAAATACTTATGTAAATTTGAACATAACAACCTAATTAGATCTGACAGTCCCATCTTTTCTATCTAATTTGTCTATCTCTGTGGCAGCTTATCCAGAAGTTTTGGATTTTAGTCAGTTTTGTAGTGATAGCTCTGGTACGTCTTACTTTAAGTCTAGTCATATTCATCCTTGACTCCTGGTTATATCACTATTAATTGTGACTGATTTTGCCATGCTATCACTTGTATGAACCATGTTGATTACTAGACGCATGGATGCTATTTTAAAGGAGATTGGAATTCCATTTTCATGACCAATTCAGGTAGTTCTTGACTTAGGACCATCTGTTCAGTGACTTTTCAAAATTATGATGGTGCTGAATGAAGGGACCTGTATTTGAAAATATGGCTATTGCAGCACCCCCAGGGTCATATGATAAAAATTCGGAGTGCTTCGCAGACTGTCCAGGCTTATGACTCCCTACATTTGCCTATTTCTCTCCTGATCTCACCTCCCCCAGTTGTCCAATACAAGCAAAGCTGCTGTATCCAGGGAAGCCTCACCACCCATCTGGCCAGTATAAGCAAAACTGTCCAGGCCCAGGAAAGCTCACACTGGTTTTGCACAGCAATGCAGCATCTCTGCCAACTCATACCCTCTCTGACTCAAACTACAGCACCCCTACATTCAGCTTCCTCCACCACCTCCCCAGCCACCCCCTTGTTCCTTACCTGGGACTCTGCTTGTTAAAGACCCATGAGATCTCTTAACTATCACAATTGGGAGTGCTAGGATTATGGTCATTGAGCAAAATGGTCATGTGATATCTCACTTAATTTGGGATTGTTCTCTCCAGTTCTGTCATAGGTCGAGGACTAGCTATAAATACTTAAAATTCTTATTTATAGAGGAGAACAGATTTAATCAGAAGTGATAATACTGTATATTATCATATAATCTACAACTTGAAAAAAAAAGAAATTCACATTTTATAGAACAGTAGGCACAAAAACAGGCTAACTGTTGAAATATAATATAATGGATGTATGAATAAAATGGAGTAAAAATGGAAAAGTAGGAGTTAATTCAAATTTGATAGAATTACTAAAAGTGGATCTTAGATTATTATCTGTTTAGTTTTCAAAACTTTCGAAAATAACAGCTCTAGAATATTTTTGGGAAATGAGATTTGTAGATGGACAGATTGTGGGTAGTTATTAAATAATTTATATTTATTAGAATTTCTTCTTAGCTTGGTTACTTATGCTTTGCACAAAACTTTAGAACTTGTATTGAATTATTTATTTTGTGTTCATATGCCAATCTATCTGGGACAGAGCCCACTGAACTTACTGGTATTTATTTCTGAATAAAATGAACAGATTGCATTGCTAATTTAGTAAAGATAAAGAGAAATGTCGGGTTTTTTTGTAAAATGAAAAAATGCTGAAACATGATTTATTCAGCAGTAAACTTTATAAAGCAGAATGCTCAATAAGAAAAATTAAAAAATACTAAACATAGTTATATATAAATTGGGTTATTTTTTCTTTCTAGCTAATGGCCAGTATTATATAATATATATGGATCTTCTTACCCCTTTCTCTTNAGAGAAATGTCGGGTTTTTTTGTAAAATGAAAAAATGCTGAAACATGATTTATTCAGCAGTAAACTTTATAAAGCAGAATGCTCAATAAGAAAAATTAAAAAATACTAAACATAGTTATATATAAATTGGGTTATTTTTTCTTTCTAGCTAATGGCCAGTATTATATAATATATATGGATCTTCTTACCCCTTTCTCTTTGCTGCCCTATTTATGTCTCTCTCTCTCTCTCTCTCTTTTGCTTTGTGATTGCTAGACTAGCCAGATAATTCTCGAAGCTACAGACTTTTACTTTAGTTTCTTATATACCTGAGATTCTAAAATCTGATGTTGGATCCTTAAAAATATAAGTTTCTTCTATTTTAACTGCTCCCAATTTCTGGCCCTGGCTAACATTTGTGAAGTGATTTTGATCTAACTGCAGTCTTTTCATTAAACATCCTTCAATGAAAGTCTCACTTCCAACCATTGCAGTAATCTTGGTAAACAAAAGATACCATGACATGACAGCTCAGAAGTAATCAGAATTGGTGTACCATATATAACTGCTAAGAGACATCTATGGTTCAGAGGCACTTGGGTATCCAATTATCTTTATTCTTTAAAGAGGGTGCAACTGCTATCCACAACAAACTGAATACTGTCATTCACCCATGGATTGCTCATCAATAGCAGCCAATCCTTATCAGCACTGAGATTAAGTTAATTAACCCTTATCTAACCCATAATTTGTCCAGACACCAATTTAACAGTTCATTGCTTCCTAACCTCAATCAGCTGTAAAGAAAAAGTATATTGGTGACACTTTCAAATCTCTGCATGACCTTTTTCAGTACCTTAATGGGAATTAAAGGCATGAAGGTCAGATAGTCTTTATATGGATCGAAAAGTTCTATTCCACGTAGCAATAGAAATAGAGTAAAAACAATGTAATTAAGGAAAATGAAACTGTATCATGCCTGTCATTTTTCTAGCATCAGGATGATGAAGATGGCTTCAGCACTGAAACCAGACTTAAAATTGAATTAAAATATATCTCACAGAAATTTTTGGACATCATCCTGTTCAAACATCTTGGCAAGAATATGAACTAAAAGTTGTTACAAACTCATGGATTTTGCAAGTATAGCTTCACAATTGGATTTTTTGGAGTCAGGTGAGACAGTTATCTTTTCTACTAGAATCTGGCCACTTTTAGATTAGGTAGCCAATATCTTTGAGCATATTGTCATGAGTATAAGTGTGTTCAGCTAACATTTGCACATGATATGAATCTTATTTCATACAGACTTTGTCTGTGGTGCTTTCATGACAGTTATAGCTAAATATATTATGTTGTTTTGGAAATTGTTTAAAATTGTGTGTGTGTGTGTATGTATTAAAACATTTTTAAAAAGTTTAGATTATTAATTTTACAATGTAGGGCGGCATATAAATTTTAATAATAATAATAATAATAATAATAATAATAATAATAATAATAATAATAATAATAATAATAATTGTCTTAACAGTTTGAATCTGATTTTGAATCTAAGCCTATAATTCCTGGAAATTGGAAGACTAGAGATATATAAATAGTCCAAGAACTGGCTTTCATGCTAACAATATGAAACCTTACTGAATATTGAACAAAAATATTTCTGATACTTTTAAAAGAATTTATGAAATATGTGTACTCTTTTCCACTAATGCTTTCATTTACTTTTTGGAAAGTACATAAAAATTCTCTAAAATTTTCATTATAATTAATGAAATGTCAGGCCAAATAGACTCAACAGTCATTTACTCCTTATGATGCTAAATGCTACTCTAAGTATTTGGTTAGTTAAGCTTTTGGTTGTGTTGAGACATTCATGACTATTTGATTGTATTGGCAGGTCATAAGTAATAGCAAGTAAAAAATAAGGTTTTCCTGAAAGTTTTCAATATTAGTTGAGAGATGTTTTAGTTCAATAATAAAACTGAAAAATGTTAGTACAAAGTAGAAGGCTAATAAACCAGGCAAATGTATTATTCATAATAATTAAGTGTAGGATGATGGGAGAAGTGAGTATAAATTAATGAAGATATTTCTATAGATTGTTCTTTGTTATATCTTCTCAGACTTAACTCTTAAACTTTTTCATATTTATTTTCATGCTAGTAATATGGTTGTTCATAGAGTGCATTACCAGACCACATGAATATGTTTTTTCTCCTGTCTGAATTCTATAATGTGACTTATTCTTAAATCCTGACTTGTCAGCAATGCTTGTGATGTAAAATAGTAAAGTAGATTTTTTTCTTTTTGTTTGGGACTTAAAAGTGTACAGAAAATACTAATAATTTAAAATATGACAGTGAATGAAAAGTTTGATGAATATAGTGTGTATTGTCACAAACAGCCAATAAAACAACTCAGAGATCTTACAGTCCATCTTAAAATAATAATAGATAATATTTTTTTCTGGAGGCCTTGTTATAGTCCGGTTTTCACATAATCTCTCTTTTTTTTTTTTTTCAAAGAATTTTTTATTGTTTTCAACATAAAAAAAAACGCATCACAAATACATCACAATTGATTAAACCCCCCCCACCCCCCACCCGGACTTCCCAAACCTAATCCCAGGATACTATTCAACTAAAAGTAACCTTATATTAATATCCCTAACTCCACAAAGTGTGATTCTACATAAGTAGGTGAAATATATATATATGTATAAAGAAATTTTTTTTTATCTAAAAACCTAACTTATATTCCACCATTCTATACTTATTTTGAATATAAACAATCCATCTTCTCCATATTGATAAAAATTGTTCATTTGAGTGATCCTTCAAATAAGCCGAAATCTTTGCCATTTCAGCAAGATGCGAAACCTTCACTCTCCAGTCCTCTATTGTAGGTAAAACTTTACTCTTCCAGTTTTGAGCTATCAGCAAACGGGCAGCAGTTAAACAATACAACATC